>NC_081220.1:7365000-7665000 GCF_902713425.1 Acipenser ruthenus
CGGTCTGCCAATAAAAGTTAAGACTATATTTGCAAGGATCATTTCTAGAGTGAAACATGTTTTGAAGGGATTGGTCTCGGTATCCACCAGGAGGAGTGGCAGTGTTTTCTTCTCAGCACCGAGCTGACAATGAGTGTTGTTATCGGGAACCTACTCGCTGCAAGGAATGACCACTTCAATCTTCAGTCGGGGGTTGTTGAAGGAAGGGGACACATTTTGAGTGCGTCTCTCATACTGGTAGAAACGCAGAAAAAAAGAAACCATCAAGCCTACAATTGTTCAGTTGTTTAAATCAATAAGCAAATTTCAAATTGATCAATGCTAATGTTAAAACAATTTAAGAACACTTAATAGGCCTTCACTGATATAAAAAATATAGTAATGTGATTAGCACTACGGAGGACTAAATGAGCTTAAATAAAAACTTTAATTTGAAAATAACCTGTGCTTATCCCCACTTACAAGGAAGAGTGGCATCCGTTTCTTTATTAATGAACCAAAGATAAAGACGTTACAAATGAGAGAAGAGTGCCATCTAGTGGAGAAAGAAAAGGCACAATGGCAATAGACACGTTCTGCAGTATAGCCTATGGGAGTTCTGTTACAGGCGAATCTCTCCATCTCCATATTGATCCAGGTCCATTTCGTTGTTCGAGGTGATCTTGGTGCAAACAGAACGAAGATCACGTGTCGTGTCATTGAGATCTCTCTATCTCACTTAAACAGACGGCTGCGTTTCTCAAGATGCTCCAGCAAGCGCTGCTGCTTGCAAATGGAGAGCATGTAAACAAACTGGACAACTAACATTATCAAGCAGTTATTTTCTTATTTTTTTTAAATCAAGGTTTATAAATACACAGATAGTTGGGCGGTGTATTTCACTGGGTTAATAAAAAACAAACATGATATATGAATGTAAACACTGAAATTCAAACTGGCCTCGGTTCTACCCTCGATTTAAAACAATGCACAACCAAACCTTTGAATTGCAAAGTACAACAGAATGCATGCCAGTGGAGGCAGCGATATACATGAAATAAATGAGATACCAACAAAAGCAGATTGTTCAATAATTAAGAACGCTTATTATAACTCAAATGTAATGTTTCTTGTAATATTCGCAGTTTTGTCGAAACAATCCATATTCAATTTTTCCCGCCGAAGTTAAACAGATTCGAATCGATTTTTACAAGAAAATCGAAATTCATAAAACCCGATAAACATTTAAGTTTATGAAACTAAAACTAAATGCATTCCCAAATAAATACGTAAGTCTCCTTACCTTAAACATTTCCATTTTAAAATGTGCAGAGAACTGAAATGAGAATTGTACTCTTTTTGCGGTATTTGGGTGGCTCTCAGAAGAGCCTTTGTGTTGTAAAGACGGAGCAGGGACGGTCTCGGTTTACTTGGAGCTGGTGTACTCGGTGACGGCCTTGGTGCCCTCAGACACGGCGTGCTTGGCCAGCTCTCCGGGCAGCAGGAGGCGCACGGCTGTCTGGATCTCCCGGGAAGTGATGGTGGAGCGCTTGTTGTAGTGAGCCAGGCGGCACGATTCGCCGGCGATGCGCTCGAAAATGTCGTTGACGAACGAGTTCATGATGCCCATCGCCTTGGAAGAGATGCCGGTGTCGGGGTGGACCTGCTTCAGCACTTTGTACACGTAGATCGCGTAGCTCTCCTTCCTGGTCTTTCTGCGCTTCTTCCCTCCCTTAGGCTGGGTCTTGGCAACAGCCTTCTTGGAGCCTTTCTTCGGCGCGGGTGCAGCTTTCGGTTCTGGCATTTTCCTTCTCTGATGCTTTTTGAAAGATGAATGAGTAACCAGCCCCCAGAGCCCCAGTATTTATACAGCCTGTATGCAAATTATTACCAAACAACCCTTTAGAGTGAGAATGTTGACCTGTTAACCTAGCAACGCTCCCGAGTGACGGAATACTTCGATGTGATTGGTTGTTTACTGGATACGCAACAGAGGGGGTGGTAACTTTGCCGCGAGCTGAGATCTTTTTTTTTTTCTCTCTCGAGTTCAGGTTTGAATTCGGCGCCTTTTTTCTTGATCGGTTAGTTTAGGTCTTTTGTTTTTCATTTATTAAATACATGAAGAACTCAGTATACAGCAATACTGAAATCCACACCCGATGCGTCTTAAATATAGAAATATAAATAATCAAACCCACGCCACTTTCTGTGCTCATTAAACACGTTAAATGTAGAAACACACGATCAATGCTGATGCTCTTTGATTTCTTCCTCATCCCAGAGTCTCGATTGTTTCACAGCAGCTTGAATGGCGAAACTTCAACTCAAATACAGAAAAGACGACATCGTGGAGCTCAAAGCTGAATCAGGATCTGCTGCTTTTAATTTATTATACTGATTACAAAATGTACTGAAAATAAAATTAGATAAAACTTTTTTTTTTTTTTTTTTTTTTTTTTTTTTTAAGTGTTTTTATTTCTTATCTGACTTTAATTCTGCACGGAATCGGATAAAACCGAGCTCGTATTTTCTCATTATTACTGAAAATGTTCACTTTTTAAAATACAATTCCATTCAATTAATTGATTTTATTGATTTATTAACTGAAATGCTTATTTTAATTTTATTTTTTTCTGGATTTGTGTAAAGAGTTAAAAATCCAACACTTAAGTTTAAGCCTAAAATACTCTCGTTACACAGCGTGAAATAGGTGTAAATAGCCATTTTAAAACAAAGAAAACACTGGGGAGATAACAGTATAAAACATTTTGAAAAATGTGATTTTATTCTTTTGAAGATTTTAGTGGTGTATTAAATTTAGCTTGTTTCAGAATTGAAAACTCTTTAAATGAAAAGGTGGGCGGCTCTTAAAAGAGCCTTTGTGTTCGTGTCCTTGTGTCCAGATCTTTAACCCCCGAATCCGTACAGAGTGCGACCCTGGCGCTTCAGAGCGTACACCACATCCATAGCGGTGACGGTCTTTCTCTTGGCGTGCTCAGTGTAGGTGACGGCATCCCGGATCACATTCTCCAGGAACACCTTCAGCACCCCGCGGGTCTCTTCATAGATTAGCCCGGAAATTCGCTTCACTCCTCCGCGGCGAGCCAGGCGGCGGATAGCGGGCTTGGTGATGCCCTGGATGTTATCACGGAGCACTTTGCGATGCCGCTTGGCGCCTCCTTTGCCGAGTCCTTTACCACCTTTACCTCTTCCAGACATGCTGTAGATCCGTATTATGAAAATAATACAATACTTGAAACGAGGGCTGAGGCTCTAATACATACACGCAGACCGGACCTGATTGAAAAAGAAGCCAGCAAAGAAGAGCGCGGAAACATTAGACCCGCCCACCACTGAGCCGTGTCTGTGAGCGCGTGTTAACCACCAAACTGCTGACTCGCATTACATGTATTCAAGTGTTGCTGATTCATTAACAACGCGAATGTGAATGAATTTATGGAAATGTCCTTTAACCTGATTCCAAATAAGTTTTTACACATTGTTTTCCAACATAATGGTTATGTATTTCTGCAGGCAAACACACAGTGGAAAAATAACCTGTTTTCCTCACCAGGAGGCAGAGGTGGCATTGCCTATGAAATACACTACTAATGAAATATTTAATCTACTCAGAGAAGGCTGTGCTGATGCCAGGGTACTTACATTGTTGCAACAAGTGTGGGTCAGGGGTGAAGAGAAATACAATTCAACAAAGTAATTCTCCCAATCGATTACAAGGGGATGATCCGGCAGAACGTGATGCAGTGTATTAACTGCACCGCACATAAAGGTGATTAAATGTCCAGTTTTACAAACTTCACGCTTCAAACTTAAGTTGTGTTTGCCTAGCTTTCTCGTTTGTGAAACCAATCATACAGTTACTTTAAATAATACAATTGTCATCTTATATTCAAAAAAATCTAGCGAAGTACAGAGCGAGCAGTTTGGTTTCGCTGGAGGATAGTGCAGTTTTGGTCACCTCAATTAAAAATGCAGTAAAGGTCCTGGTTAAAGAATACGTTATATTGTAAACACAACCCTTCTGTTTTGATACCCCCGGTTGTTTGTGTACATTTGTTCCAATTTCACTGTCAAATTGTATATTTTGTGCAGCGTGAAAACACAAGACAGGACGTTTTCATAATGAATCTGTTGCCTGCGGGTCAGTTGAGTCTACACGGTTCTCATCGTGTGGATAAGTTCCGCTCTCCGCCTTTCTGCTCGCATTCTGTGACTCGCAGAACAGTTCAGCATTACGTGTGAGTTTTCTCCGTGTTGAAATATTAGAAATGGCAGAAACTGCTCCAGCACCAGCCGCTCCTGCTCCGGCTAAAGCTCCCAAGAAGAAAAGCGCAGCAAAGCCCAAGAAATCGGGTCCCAGCGTGTCGGAGCTCATCGTCAAGGCTGTGTCTGCCTCCAAGGAGCGCAGCGGGCTGTCTGTGGCGGCGCTCAAGAAGATCCTGCAGGCCGGCGGCTATGATGTGGAGAAGAACAACTCCCACGTCAATAGAGCCCTCAAGAGCCTGGTGACCAAGGAGACCCTGCTACAGACCAAGGGCACCGGCGCCTCGGGCTCCTTCAAGCTCAACAAAAAAGCAGCTGAAGCCAAGGAGAAGGCGGCCAAGAAGAAGGCAGCTCCAAAGAAACCAGCGGCAAAGAAAGCGGTTGTCAAGAAAACAACGAAAAATGTTTCGGCAAAGAAAGCAGCGACACCCAAGAAGACTCCTACAAAAGCGAAGAAACCGAAAGCTGTAAAGAAAGCGCCCAAGAGCCCGAAGAAAGCGGCTGCCAAGCCTAAAAAGGTCGTGAAGAAGAGCCCAAAGAAAGCAAAGGCAGCGCCCAAACCTAAAAAGGTGACCAAGGCAGCTAAACCCGCAGCGAAGAAGGCGCCTCCTAAAAAGAAGTGATCAGTTAAAGCGACCATGCGACAGTGAACCCAAAGGCTCTTTTCAGAGCCAACACATCTTTCTAAAAGAGCAGATTGTCCTTGTAAACACAGGGCGATGTGTGGAATGTGCTGCCGTGGAACGTGTTCCGCTTTCTCGGTGGAACAGCCCGGTCTCCTCGGCGAGCAGTCCAAGACGGTGAAACATGGAGCCGCCCCGCAGGTACAGCTGTGGACAAAGGTGTTGCATTATCTCGAATTCTATGATTGAAACACCTTTAAAATAATTAATAACCTCATTTAGATCTTTTATTTGACATGCAATCAAATAAACTACGAAATGATATCGTAAAAGTCTATCAAAAGCCATACAGTATTTCGTGTTAACCAGGGCGACTTACAATTAAAATCTATCACATTGTGCACATTATACATTAGATCAATGACAGCTGTATCTGCAATACTGGGAAACTGCAATAAACAGACTCGGTTTACGATGGTCTGTACTGTACAGCGAGATTGTTTTTATGTATTTGACTCAATTGTATTAATGTTGCTATTTTACATATGATATAAATACTGGTTTGAACTTGTCGACTGAAAAAACATCACCAAGCACAAACCCCATCATCCCCACATCGCTGTCAGCCAAGATGCTAGAACAGAAACAGAACAAACTGATTCTGAGAAAAGACTCGAAGCTGTTCCTGTTACACACCGAACAAGCTGAGCGAGTCCGAGCCGGCTCACCTCCCGAAATTCCGCCGATAATAAACGAGGCATTTTTTTATATCTGATATCAGATTTTTATTTTGGCCTAAAATGTAGCCTCTCTTTCCATCTATAGATTTGATGGTTTAAAAGAAGCACAACGTTGGGAAGGAAAAGCGAAACGCGCTCTTAATATAATATTAACATGTTCCAATTGCGAAACTTACACATATAACACTTACCGTGTAAACTACAGCTGTTTATTTAAAATTGGAATAGAACACTTTCAGAGAAGTGGGTGGCTCTTAGAAGAGCCTTTGAGTTTCGCTGTATTTTAAGGGTTTTGCAGTTTAAGCGCGTTCTCCTCGGATTCGGCGGGCCAGCTGGATGTCTTTGGGCATGATGGTGACTCTCTTGGCGTGAATGGCACACAGGTTGGTGTCCTCAAAGAGCCCGACCAGGTAAGCCTCGCTAGCCTCTTGCAGCGCCATCACAGCGGAGCTCTGGAAGCGCAGGTCGGTCTTGAAATCCTGAGCGATTTCTCGGACGAGCCGCTGGAAGGGCAGTTTGCGGATCAGCAACTCGGTGGATTTCTGATAGCGGCGGATTTCCCTCAGAGCCACAGTGCCAGGTCGGTAACGGTGAGGTTTTTTCACGCCGCCGGTAGCGGGGGCGCTCTTTCGAGCAGCCTTGGTAGCAAGCTGTTTCCTGGGCGCCTTTCCACCGGTGGACTTACGCGCAGTCTGCTTAGTTCTTGCCATTTTCAAACTCCACTACACAGTATTAAAAAAAAACACTGTAAATGGCACAAGCAGCCGATACCAGAGACTATATAGGAACTGAGCTACTCTGATAGGCTATGAGATCTGAAGGGCGGGTCTCTGTTCCTCATTGGCTATATTCCAGACTCTCAATGATTGATTGGAACATTTGAATTCTGCGCGCGCGCATTCTGTTAAGCAGTTATTGTTTCGGAGCTGTTGGCGCCTTTTTTTAATAAATACAGTATAGTCATTCAGGACAACATTGCTTATCCCCAGTATAAGAAATGCATTCCATTCAGATTAAGCAGTCTGTGTTCAAAATTGTAACGGAGAAACGCTCAACAATAGGCAAGCAATACTTATTTATGGCGAGAAAAAATACATAAACCAAGCATGTACCCTTAACACTAAAGAAAATAGACCAATTCAAAAACTATAAATCAGACTGAAAACAAACAAACAAAAAACAAAACACGGAAAATACATATCCCCGCAATAAAACACAAACGCGGGAGGGGGTGGATTTCCAACTGGAAGCATGTTTCAAGGTAGCTCGATCGAAAACAAAGTAAAGCAGTCATTGATATTGTATCAGATTGTCTGTTTGTAAAGAACATGGCATTAATGTGGGAACGTGATCTACACGCGCTGAGGCGAGGCGTGTGTTTGATATCGCTCCAAACAGACATGGCAGCGCTGCACTGCCACACACAAATACAAACTAACTATTTATTGCTTCAATTCTCACCAGTCGGTATTTTTCAGACAATAAAAATAAACCGATTCGATGCGCTTTTATAGAAAAGTGGGTGGCTATTAAAAGAGCCTTTGGGGGTTTATAAGATGTAAAAGCGGCGTCCGAGTGATTTATTTCTTGGCTGGCTTCTCGGTTTTCTTGGGCAGCAGCACGGCCTGGATGTTGGGCAGCACTCCGCCCTGAGCGATGGTGACGCCTCCCATCAGCTTGTTGAGCTCCTCGTCGTTGCGGACAGCGAGCTGCAGGTGACGCGGGATGATTCTGGTTTTCTTGTTGTCCCGGGCGGCGTTCCCGGCCAGCTCCAGGATTTCAGCAGTCAGGTACTCGAGCACAGCGGCCAGATAGACCGGGGCTCCAGCGCCCACACGCTGGGCATAGTTTCCCTTCCGCAGTAGCCTGTGAACACGACCGACTGGGAACTGCAGTCCTGCCCTGGAGGAGCGAGTCTTTGCTTTAGCACGGGCTTTACCGCCAGTCTTTCCTCTTCCAGACATCTTCACTGTAGTTCAGAATATCACAACAATAAATGCGCGGCCGCTCTCCTGCTATTATACACACCGGCTCATTCGTGATTGGACAGAACGGTGCAATACTAGTTAGAATGTTAAAAGACGTCATAGTGGATGAGGGCGTGCAGAATCTTATTGCATGCCTCTGATTGGTTGTATCATTCCCTGCCCGCTGTTTCTGGTTTGGCGCTGTTCTGCTGCGGTTTGTCTTGTTTCCTCTTGGCGCGCATTTTTAAATTGGAAGACAGCTGTAACAAAATGTAACCGTTTAGAAGTGTTTAAAACCACACAGCCCTACAGTCGTGTTCGAGTTGTTATAATTCCTAGGTTTTAGTTTACAGTTTAGAGTTCTGGGCACTTCAGTTAACTAGAAAGTCGATATTGTTGACTGTCCAGTTTGTTTACATTGTGTAAAGGTAGTTATATCTGCAATGATACCAATTTAAATGATATGTTCCAATAATTTATTTACATTATAAAACAGTTTGATTAAAACATTCCCCCCCAAAGTACGAAATATCGCTGTAGATTTTTAGATCACCGTGCCTGTTTTAACTCGAGTATCCTCGGGATGAGGTTCAGTAACACAGGCTCAGATTTTTGCCCACATGAAAACATTCATAGACATCCTATCTATGGTTTCATTGAGATTATACAATGGCACGGAATAATACAAAATGAATATTTACACGTTGTCTGCAGGATTGGAACCTGCGCGGTGAGACCCCAATGGATTCCCAGTCCATCGTTTTACCCACTCGGCCTCGACCCCCGCTGTATAATCCCGCGCATCTGAGCAGCGCATTCCCCCGGTGACAGGCAGCCTCCTGTTAGGAGAGCTGGAAGGGGTTTCCAGTGAACACACCGCTAGTTCTGCGGTATCAGCAGTTTGTTAATATTAAAGTGAAGCAGCGGTGTTTTTGCTTAAGACTGTTCAAGTTTAGAACAATACCTCTTTCCCTAGTTTACATCAACATACTACCTTAATTAAATTAGCTCGTTAATACGTTATCCGTACTTTATTAATGCAGACTTTCTTTAAACAAAATAACTCCCAAAACGCATATTATACATACACACGTCATTGGAATTCAGAGTTTACGCAGATACATATATAAACAACATACATAAATCTATAACTAACACCCGAACCCAAAGAGCATCTCCTGAGGTTGTAGAAAGTGAATGATTAGTAAACGGATTTAAACTCGTGCTTGATATTGTGGGTGGCTCTGAAAAGAGCCTTTGTGTTCAAATGCAGCCGATGAATATCCTTAACCTCCGAATCCGTACAGAGTGCGACCCTGGCGCTTCAGAGCGTACACCACATCCATAGCGGTGACGGTCTTTCTCTTGGCGTGCTCAGTGTAGGTGACGGCATCCCGGATCACATTCTCCAGGAAAACCTTCAACACCCCGCGGGTCTCTTCATAAATCAACCCGGAGATTCGCTTCACGCCTCCGCGTCGAGCCAGGCGGCGGATAGCGGGCTTGGTGATGCCCTGGATGTTATCACGGAGCACTTTGCGATGCCGCTTGGCGCCTCCTTTCCCGAGTCCTTTACCACCTTTACCTCTTCCAGACATGCTGTAGATCCGTATTATAAAAATAACACAATACTTGAAACAAGGGCTGAGGTTGTATTACATACACGCAGACCGGACCTGATTGAAAAAGAAGCCAGCAAAGAAGAGCGCGGAAACATTAGACCCGCCCACCACTGAGCCGTGTCTGTGAGCGCGTGTTAACCACCAAACTGCTGACTCGCATTCCCTGCACAGTGTTGCTGATTAAAGAACATTTCAATAAATGCATCTACATTCGCGTTGTTAATCTGATTCCAAATAAGTTGTTTCACATTGTTTTCTTAGATAATGGTTATGCATTTCCCTGCGTATTGCAGTTGTACATCTGCATTTCTGCAGAGGCAAACACATGTTTACACACACACACACACTCATGGGTTTCTTTTACACCGGTGTTGTTGGAGTCGATACGCTGTAAGTATTATTATTATTATTATTATTATTATTATTATTATTATTATTATTTATTTCTTAGCAGACGCCCTTATCCAGGGCGACTTACAGTCATAAACAAAATACAGTCACTCTAATAAGCACATGTACTGCCCTAAGTCACGAGTAAATCCTTTACCAGCTTTAGAAAAACGAAACTGTGCGATCACATCTGTCCATGCAGAATGTTTATGCTGTTCTATGTTGTTAAAGTAAATAAATGCTGTTGTATACAAGAGTATACAAACAACACGAAACTAGTATCACGTGACACACTTGCAGAAATTCAATGATAACACCGTCTAACAATTTATTTATTTATTTTTTTTTTTTGGTTCCTGGGTAGTAAGTGTTATTTCCTAATTGCTTATGCCCCAGTATAGAAAATGGCTATTATTCCCCACAAACTTTGCTTTTGTGACCAGGACAGTGATATTTTGAAATTGACCTATTTTCCAGAACATTCCAGATAGATTCAGTGCTGAGTAAACTTGGAGTAACTTCTAGAACTTTCTAGAACTTTCCAGTAATATAAATAGTAGTATAAATACAGGGGCCTTAAGCCCACCAGTTCAGTTTAGTTCCAGCTGCCTAAGTGGATACATATCTGCATTTTTTTGAGATGGCATCAAGGTCATAGGAGACTTCAAAATGGTGGCATTCCTGATGGGTCTCCAAGGCGGTTTTACCAAGTTTCCCTGCTATCTTTGCCTTTGGGACAGCAGGGACACCAAGACGCACTACTACAGGCGGGACTGGCCACAGCGGACCGAGTTCTCTGTGGGGAGGAACAATGTCAAGTGGGAGCCACTGGTGGACCCTCGGAAGGTGCTGATGCCACCACTGCACATCAAATTGGGCCTTATGAAACAATTTGTCAGAGCTCTAGATAAGGAGTCGGCAGCCTTCAAATACCTTCAAGACTTCTTCCCTAAGCTGTCTGAGGCAAAGGTCAAAGCCGGTGTCTTCGTCGGACCACAGATAAAGAAGATCCTGGAGTGCAATGAATTCCCCAAGAAGCTCACTAGTAAGGAGAAAGCGGCTTGGAACAGCTTTGTCGCAGTGGTTCGGGGCTTCCTGGGCAATCACAAGGCCGAAAACTATGTGGAGCTGGTTGAGACTCTGGTGAAGAACTACGGCACAATGGGCTGTAGGATGTCCCTCAAAGTCCATATCCTTGATGCTCATCTTGATAAATTCAAGGAGAACATGGGAGCGTACTCGGAGGAGCAAGGCGAGTGCTTCCACCAGGATATACTGGACTTTGAACGCCGCTACCAAGGACAGTATAACGAGAACATGATGGGTGACTACATTTGGGGGCTGATTCGTGAAAGTGATTTACAGTATAATCGTAAATCTCGAAAAACTTTCCTCCTGTGTGAGGCGCGAATCTCAGCGTCTCAGTGATGAGGTCTTCCACGTCGCTGGCCTTCACAGGCCTGTCCTTCCCATAAACTGCTTCTACAAAACAAAAGAGCTGGAGACAGAGATTAATAACCCTGAAAATAAGAGTCTAAACGGACAAAAATATCACCCCAAAAGCTTGCTTCAAGATCATTCAAATTAAACTGTACAATGCTCCTTTGCAGCAGCTTTTTCATTTATGTTAATGAATATTAATGTTAATTATGTTAGGAGGCTGTGAGGTCCAGTGGTTAAAGAAAAGGACTTGTAACCATGAGGTCCCCGGTTCAAATCCCACCTCAGCCACTGACTCATTGTGTGACCCTGAGCAAGTCATTTCACCTCCTTGTGCTCCGTCTTTCGGGTGAGACGTAGTTGTAAGTGACTCTGCAGCTGGTGCATAGGTCACACACCCTAGTCTCTGTAAGTCGCCTTGGATAAAGGTGTCTGCTAAATAAATAAAATAAATAAATGCTAACAATTGAATGAAAAAAAAGACTTATTATTATTATTTATTATTTGTTTATTTAGCAGACGCCTTTATCCAAGGCGACTTACAGAGACTAGGGTGTGTGAACGACGCATCGGCTGCAGAGTCACTTACAATTACGTCTCACCCGAAAGACGGAGCACAAGGAGGTTAAGTGACTTGCTCAGGGTCACACAATGAGTCAGTGGCTGAGGTGGGATTTGAACCGGGGACCTCCTGGTTTCAAGCCCTTTTCTTTAACCACTGGACCACACAGCCTCCTATATAAATTTTCATGAAGTAAATTAAACATAATCTAACTGGATGAGCCTTAAAATTACAATATTGCTGAACTAGATGATCTGAAAAGATGAACACAAAACATTTTTTTTTTTTTTGGAATTGCCAATTATTTGATCTGTTTTCTCCCCAATTTAGAATGGCTAATTATTCTGAAGCCCCTGTGTGACAGAGAGGCAAAGACGAGCGCTCGCCTCCTCCGAAACGTCCTCCGACAGGCTTCCTGTCACTCTGCATCTCCACAGTGAAGTGAACCACACCTGTCGCCTCGGAGGAGACACAGTTCCGGTTACAACACAGCTGGCTCGCCAGCCACCACAGAAGAGACAAGGATTACCGATCTGATTGAAACCCTCCTCACCCAACCCTGGGAACTCCCAGCCATAGCTAGTGATGGCACAGACTGGATTGGAAGCTGCCATCTCCAGGCTACAGGGCTCATCCTGCACTTCCAGTCAGTGCCTTGGCTGGATCCACCACAATATGTGACATGGGAAGCAATAGAAAGGGAGTCCACCAGGATCATTCTATTCCTACTTGTTATTTATAAAACCTGCTGTTTTCTCCCCATGTTCTAAGTGTATCTGTGCTCCTCTTCTGAGCGTACAAACAATTCCTCTAACTCCCTTACAGCGCTGCATGGACGATTTCATTATCCCACAATCAACAGCTCCATTAGAAATCTGCCTTGCTCTTAGAAGGGTTAAAATCTCAGACTGTTTCTCCGTCACAGACTCCAGTTTCATCAGAACATTCCTCTGAAAGATTATCCAAGATAATGTTACTTTAATTTTTTTTTAAATTCCTGCGACATCTTTTTTTTCTGGAACTTTTAGGCATTTTAAAATGACTAGCAATACTAGTGTTAACATATATAAAAAAAAAAAAACAGTTTAATTTTTTCATGACTCTCTATATCAGCGTATATTTCTATAAATATATAATCAGCATCATGAAGATCTGTGTATTAAACAAGGTTCTTATCCCATGATGACCCCCGTACCCGCACTAGGTGTAAAGCGATGACATCACTCTCATTAGGAGCGCTGTTCTGTCACCCCAGGAGTGTCGTCCTTGCTCAAGGTTGACAGGCAGCTAAACTCCCTCCTCCTTCTTCACCACACAAGACGTTTGGACTTTCAGCCCATTGATTTGCCGTGTGGTGGGAGTGAAACTACAACAGAGAAGAAAACACAAATAAGAAAGATAAATAACAGACCCCTGCTAGACTAACATTAACCTAACAACGTTACACAGAACGCACTTAATATACGGGATGTGACATAAGCTAAGAATTTAACAGGGGTAGAAAACTGATCCCGCTAGTTAGCTGACAAGAACGGAACATTAGCTAACGACAAGCAGTGGGAGGCTGTGTGGTCCAGTGGTTAAAGAAAAGGGCTTGTAACCAGGAGGTCCCCGGTTCAAATCAAACCTAAGCCAATGAATCATTGTGTGACCCTGAGCAAGTCACTTAACCTCCTTGTGCTCCGTCTTTCGGGTGAGACGTAATTGTAAGTGACTCTGCAGCTGATGCATAGTTCACACCCCCTAGTCTCTGTAAGTCGCCTTGGATAAAGGCGTCTGCGAAATAAACGAATTATGATAATAAAAACAAGCTAACTAACACAAAATAACAACTATATAAACAACAACATCACCTAGCGCGAGGAAAAGGGTTATGCTAATTAAATACTCACAGATAATGGAGATAGAAGTGAGATTTGAAGACTTTTTTGCTGCTGAAAGACAGCTTGTTTTAAACTGTTGAAATGGTTACACAGCAACGACACGGAACACAACAGTCAGCTGTTCATAGTGACGAGGAGGCGCGAGGCTATATATATATATATATATATATATATATATATATATATATATATATATATATATATATATATATAGCAGGTTGCTTGTTCCTCAGAAACAAATTGTCGGCCCACAGGAGTGATTAAAGGGTTAAACATGGAGTAGTTGAACTATCAGCTCTGGATCTGAACTGAAGGTCATAAATAAGCAGGGCAGCATCTTTCCAATTACCCAGGCACTCTGCTAGCCCCGTTCCCATGACAACAAAGACATCAATCTGAGGGCCCAAATTCTGAGAGCAGAAACTCAAAGTGTTTTTGTATGTGTAGCTATCTTCAAGGTCAGAGAAGAGCAGTTCTTTGTCAAGTCAAGTTAGTCAGTCAGAGAAAAAGGGAGCTCATGTCAACACCTTTAACCAGCAGCTCTAACAACATCCAGCAAAGCACCCGATAACAAAAAAAATAATTGAAGAGAACCCTCAACGATTGGATTATTATTGAAGAAAAAAGAACGTTTATAAATAAATTAAAGGACTGGGTTATCTGACCAGGAAAATGATAACTCTACAGCAATTGACTGGGTTATCTGACCAGGAAAACAATAACTCTACAGCAATTGACTAGGTTATCTGACCAGGAAAATGATAACTCTACAGCAATTGACTGGGTTATCTGACCAGGAAAATGATAACTCTACAGCAATTGACTAGGTTATCTGACCAGGAAAATGATAACTCTACAGCAATTGACTGGGTTATCTGACCAGGAAAATGATAACTCTACAGCAATTGACTGGGTTATCTGACCAGGAAAATGATAACTCTACAGCAATTGACTGGGTCGGCCTACCAGAACAATCAATTGTACAGCAAGAATCTACACATGGGGACAAAGACTGAAGAAAGAACCTCAACCACACTCTGCTGTTGCATCCACTCCACAAAAGAAATTGAGTATTCCCAGTTAAACCAAAGAATAGAAAATTGCAGAAATCATATTTGGAAAACGTTATAAATGTCTGTTTGCAGTAAAGTTCAAATTTGTGTTCTGTAAGAGCGGTGCGGCTAGGAGTGCTTTAGAACAAAATGTCTATTTTGCTATCTGAGGATTATAATTTAATAACTAAACTGAAAGAGAATTATATCTAGAGCTGTTGAATGCATGATAGATTTGGGGTGTTAAGTATTTTGTGCCGTGGTTCTAATTAAAGAACATTTTAACATCAGATTGATAAAGAATGAATTACTATTTGGTAATATCCGATTAATTCAAATTTACTGAACTTATACCCACATATTTACTCATTCAGTTATACTGCCATTTAATTATATTAGTTATTGACTAAGTTGTTATTTTTTTATTATTATTACAATTTATAGGATAGTTTATGAAGCTTTGCTTTTATATGTAATTGATACTTACACTGAAGCTGAGCTATCACGTGACAGTTGTTGATTATATAGACTGCTGTACTGATTGATGCTGTTTTGATAATTAACCTGCTTTTCAATTTCTGTACCGTATGTTTAACTAGCTTTTGATAAAATTGATAAAAGATATCGTGGTGTTGCGTGTTTTATCATTCAGTTATTCTCTCTGTGATCTTGAACTCATTTGGAAGAAGTTTGTAACTCAGTTAACCCATTACACACATGTATTAATTCATTATCTTTAACTGAGTATTCAAACACCAATTCTCCCAACAAAGTGATTGCTTCTGAGGAACAGTACATTCACCATGTCAACAGGGAGTGGTGAAGAAATCCGGTTGGCTTCTTTCACAACTCTAGACGTTGATGCATAATCACTGGGTGCAGGCAAACTTGAACTTACAGCAATAAAAAGTTTGTGGGGAGAAGCTCTCCTAACTGCCACGACTAACTCCCGCATAGGATGTCTTAAGGGGATTGTCCCTGAGCCAGGCTATTTGTCCCAAAGTGGATATCCAGAACTGTCCTCTTGCAGGGTCTGCACGTTGCACACATGCTGAGGTGTACTGCGCTGCAGTGTGGTACCCGGATATCCAGAACTGTCCTCTTGCAGCGTCTGCACGTTGCACACATGCTGAAGTGTACTGCGCTGCAGTGTGGTACCCGGATATCCAGAACTGTCCTCTTGCAGGGTCTGAACGTTGCACACATGCTGGGGTGTACTGCGCTGCAGTGTGGTACCCGGATATCCAGAACTGTCCTCTTGCAGGGTCTGCACGTTGCACACATGCTGGGGAGTACTGCGCTGCAGTGTGGTACCCGGATATCCAGAACTGTCCTCTTGCAGGGTCTGCACGTTGAACACATGCTGAGGAGTACTGCGCTGCAGTCTGGTACCCGGATATCCAGAACTGTCCTCTTGCAGGGTCTGCACGTTGCACACATGCTGAGGTGTACTGCGCTGCAGTCTGGTACCCGGATATCCAGAACTGTCCTCTTGCAGGGTCTGCACGTTGCACACATGCTGCGGTGTACTGCGCTGCAGTCTGGTACCCGGATATCCAGAACTGTCCTCTTGCAGGGTCTGCACGTTGCACACATGCTGGGGTGTACTGCGCTGCAGTGTGGTACCCGGATATCCAGAACTGTCCTCTTGCAGGGTCTGCACGTTGCACACATGCTGGGGTGTACTGCGCTGCAGTGTGGTACCCGGATATCCAGAACTGTCCTCTTGCAGGGTCTGCACGTTGCACACATGCTGGGGAGTACTGCGCTGCAGTGTGGTACCCGGATATCCAGAACTGTCCTATTGCAGGGTCTGCACGTTGCACACATGCTGGGGTGTACTGCGCTGCAGTCTGGTACCCGGATATCCAGAACTGTCCTCTTGCAGGGTCTGCACGTTGCACACATGCTGGGGTGTACTGCGCTGCAGTCTGGTACCCGGATATCCAGAACTGTCCTCTTGCAGGGTCTGCACGTTGCTTACATGCTGGGGAGTACTGCGCTGCAGTGTGGTACCCGGATATCCAGAACTGTCCTCTTGCAGGGTCTGCACGTTGCACACATGCTGGGGTGTACTGCGCTGCAGTGTGGTACCCGGATATCCAGAACTGTCCTCTTGCAGGGTCTGCACGTTGCACACATGCTGGGGTGTACTGCGCTGCAGTGTGGTACCCGGATATCCAGAACTGTCCTCTTGCAGGGTCTGCACGTTGCACACATGCTGGGGAGTACTGCGCTGCAGTGTGGTACCCGGATATCCAGAACTGTCCTATTGCAGGGTCTGCACGTTGCACACATGCTGGGGTGTACTGCGCTGCAGTCTGGTACCCGGATATCCAGAACTGTCCTCTTGCAGGGTCTGCACGTTGCACACATGCTGGGGTGAACTGCGCTGCAGTCTGGTACCCGGATATCCAGAACTGTCCTCTTGCAGGGTCTGCACGTTGCTTACATGCTGGGGAGTACTGCGCTGCAGTGTGGTACCCGGATATCCAGAACTGTCCTCTTGCAGGGTCTGCACGTTGCACACATGCTGGGGTGTACTGCGCTGCAGTGTGGTACCCGGATATCCAGAACTGTCCTCTTGCAGGGTCTGCACGTTGCACACATGCTGGGGTGTACTGCGCTGCAGTGTGGTACCCGGATATCCAGAACTGTCTTCTTGCAGGGTCTGCACGTTGCACACATGCTGGGGAGTACTGCGCTGCAGTGTGGTACCCGGATATCCAGAACTGTCCTCTTGCAGGGTCTGCACGTTGCACACATGCTGGGGTGTACTGCGCTGCAGTGTGGTACCCGGATATCCAGAACTGTCCTCTTGCAGGGTCTGCACGTTGCACACATGCTGGGGTGTACTGCGCTGCAGTGTGGTACCCGGATATCCAGAACTGCCCTCTTGCAGGGTCTGCACGTTGCACACATGCTGGGGAGTACTGCGCTGCAGTGTGGTACCCGGATATCCAGAACTGTCCTCTTGCAGGGTATGCACGTTGCACACATGCTGAAGTGTACTGCGCTGCAGTGTGGTACCCGGATATCCAGAACTGTCCTCTTGCAGGGTCTGCATGTTGCACACATGCTGAAGTGTAATGCGCTGCAGTGTGGTACCCGGATATCCAGAACTGTCCTCTTGCAGGGTCTGCACGTTGCACACATGCTGAGGTGTACTGCGCTGCAGTCTGGTACCCGGATATCCAGAACTGTCCTCTTGCAGGGTCTGCACGTTGCACACATGCTGAGGTGTACTGCGCTGCAGTCTGGTACCCGGATATCCAGAACTGTCCTCTTGCAGGGTCTGCACGTTGCTCACATGCTGGGGAGAACTGCGCTGCAGTGTGGTACCCGGATATCCAGAACTGTCCTCTTGCAGGGTCTGCACGTTGCACACATGCTGAAGTGTACTGCGCTGCAGTGTGGTACCCGGATATCCAGAACTGTCCTCTTGCAGGGTCTGCACGTTGCATACATGCTGAGGTGTACTGCGCTGCAGTGTGGTACCCGGATATCCAGAACTGTCCTCTTGCAGGGTCTGCACGTTGCAAACATGCTGGGGAGTACTGCGCTGCAGTGTGGTACCCGGATATCCAGAACTGTCCTCTTGCAGGGTCTGCACGTTGAACACATGCTGGGGAGTACTGCGCTGCAGTCTGGTACCCGGATATCCAGAACTGTCCTCTTGCAGGGTCTGCACGTTGCACACATGCTGAGGTGTACTGCGCTGCAGTCTGGTACCCGGATATCCAGAACTGTCCTCTTGCAGGGTCTGCACGTTGCACACATGCTGAGGTGTACTGCGCTGCAGTCTGGTACCCGGATATCCAGAACTGTCCTCTTGCAGGGTCTGCACGTTGCTCACATGCTGGGGAGTACTGCGCTGCAGTGTGGTACCCGGATATCCAGAACTGTCCTCTTGCAGGTTCTGCACGTTGCACACATGCTGGGGTGTACTGCGCTGCAGTGTGGTACCCGGATATCCAGAACTGTCCTCTTGCAGGGTCTGCACGTTGCACACATGCTGGGCAGTACTGCGCTGCAGTGTGGTACCCGGATATCCAGAACTGCCCTATTGCAGGGTCTGCACGTTGCACACATGCTGGGGTGTACTGCGCTGCAGTCTGGTACCCGGATATCCAGAACTGTCCTCTTGCAGGGTCTGCACGTTGCACACATGCTGGGGTGTACTGCGCTGCAGTCTGTTACCCGGATATCCAGAACTGTCCTCTTGCAGGGTCTGCACGTTGCTCACATGCTGGGGAGTACTGCGCTGCAGTGTGGTACCCGGATATCCAGAACTGTCCTCTTGCAGGGTCTGCACGTTGCACACATGCTGGGGTGTACTGCGCTGCAGTGTGGTACCCGGATATCCAGAACTGTCCTCTTGCAGGGTCTGCACGTTGCTCACATGCTGGGGAGTACTGCGCTGCAGTGTGGTACCCGGATATCCAGAACTGTCCTCTTGCAGGGTCTGCACGTTGCACACATGCTGGGGTGTACTGCGCTGCAGTGTGGTACCCGGATATCCAGAACTGTCCTCTTGCAGGGTCTGCACGTTGCACACATGCTGGGGTGTACTGCGCTGCAGTGTGGTACCCGGATATCCAGAACTGTCCTCTTGCAGGGTCTGCACGTTGCACACATGCTGGGGAGTACTGCGCTGCAGTATGGTACCCGGATATCCAGAACTGTCCTCTTGCAGGGTCTGCACGTTGCACACATGCTGAGGTGTACTGCGCTGCAGTGTGGTACCTGGATATCCAGAACTGTCCTCTTGCAGGGTCTGCACGTTGCACACATGCTGGGGTGTACTGCGCTGCAGTGTGGTACCCGGATATCCAGAACTGCCCTCTTGCAGGGTCTGCACGTTGCACACATGCTGGGGAGTACTGAGCTGCAGTGTGGTACCCGGATATCCAGAACTGTCCTCTTGCAGGGTCTGCACGTTGCACACATGCTGAAGTGTACTGCGCTGCAGTGTGGTACCCGGATATCCAGAACTGTCCTCTTGCAGGGTCTGCATGTTGCACACATGCTGAAGTGTACTGCGCTGCAGTGTGGTACCCGGATATCCAGAACTGTCCTCTTGCAGGGTCTGCACGTTGCACACATGCTGAGGTGTACTGCGCTGCAGTCTGGTACCCGGATATCCAGAACTGTCCTCTTGCAGGGTCTGCACGTTGCACACATGCTGAGGTGTACTGCGCTGCAGTCTGGTACCCGGATATCCAGAACTGTCCTCTTGCAGGGTCTGCACGTTGCTCACATGCTGGGGTGAACTGCGCTGCAGTGTGGTACCCGGATATCCAGAACTGTCCTCTTGCAGGGTCTGCACGTTGCACACATGCTGGGGTGTACTGCGCTGCAGTGTGGTACCCGGATATCCAGAACTGTCCTCTTGCAGGGTCTTCACGTTGCACACATGCTGGGGAGTACTGCGCTGCAGTGTGGTACCCGGATATCCAGAACTGTCCTATTGCAGGGTCTGCACGTTGCACACATGCTGGGGTGTACTGCGCTGCAGTCTGGTACCCGGATATCCAGAACTGTCCTCTTGCAGGGTCTGCACGTTGCACACATGCTGGGGAGTACTGCGCTGCAGTGTGGTACCCGGATATCTAGAACTGTCCTCTTGCAGGGTCTGCACGTTGCACACATGCTGGGGAGTACTGCGCTGCAGTGTGGTACCCGGATATCCAGAACTGTCCTCTTGCAGGGTCTGCACGTTGCACACATGCTGGGGTGTACTGCGCTGCATTGTGGTACCCGGATATCCAGAAATGCCCTCTTGCAGGGTCTGCACGTTGCACACTTGCTGGGGAGTACTGCGCTGCAGTGTGGTACCCGGATATCCAGAACTGTCCTCTTGCAGGGTCTGCACGTTGCACACATGCTGAAGTGTACTGCGCTGCAGTGTGGTACCCGGTTATCCAGAACTGTCCTCTTGAAGGGTCTGCACGTTGCACACATGCTGAAGTGTACTGCGCTGCAGTGTGGTACCCGGATATCCAGAACTGTCCTCTTGCAGGGTCTGCACGTTGCACACATGCTGAGGTGTACTGCGCTGCAGTCTGGTACCCGGATATCCAGAACTGTCCTCTTGCAGGGTCTGCACGTTGCACACATGCTGAGGTGTACTGCGCTGCAGTCTGGTACCCGGATATCCAGAACTGTCCTCTTGCAGGGTCTGCACGTTGCTCACATGCTGGGGAGTACTGCGCTGCAGTGTGGTACCCGGATATCCAGAACTGTCCTCTTGCAGGGTCTGCACGTTGCACACATGCTGGGGTGTACTGAGCTGCAGTGTGGTACCCGGATATCCAGAACTGTCCTCTTGCAGGGTCTGCACGTTGCACACATGCTGGGGTGTACTGCGCTGCAGTGTGGTACCCGGATATCCAGAACTGCCCTCTTGCAGGGTCTGCACGTTGCACACATGCTGGGGAGTACTGAGCTGCAGTGTGGTACCCGGATATCCAGAACTGTCCTCTTGCAGGGTCTGCACGTTGCACACATGCTGAAGTGTACTGCGCTGCAGTGTGGTACCCGGATATCCAGAACTGTCCTCTTGCAGGGTCTGCATGTTGCACACATGCTGAAGTGTACTGCGCTGCAGTGTGGTACCCGGATATCCAGAACTGTCCTCTTGCAGGGTCTGCACGTTGCACACATGCTGAGGTGTACTGCGCTGCAGTCTGGTACCCGGATATCCAGAACTGTCCTCTTGCAGGGTCTGCACGTTGCACACATGCTGAGGTGTACTGCGCTGCAGTCTGGTACCCGGATATCCAGAACTGTCCTCTTGCAGGGTCTGCACGTTGCTCACATGCTGGGGTGAACTGCGCTGCAGTGTGGTACCCGGATATCCAGAACTGTCCTCTTGCAGGGTCTGCACGTTGCACACATGCTGGGGTGTACTGCGCTGCAGTGTGGTACCCGGATATCCAGAACTGTCCTCTTGCAGGGTCTTCACGTTGCACACATGCTGGGGAGTACTGCGCTGCAGTGTGGTACCCGGATATCCAGAACTGTCCTATTGCAGGGTCTGCACGTTGCACACATGCTGGGGTGTACTGCGCTGCAGTCTGGTACCCGGATATCCAGAACTGTCCTCTTGCAGGGTCTGCACGTTGCACACATGCTGGGGAGTACTGCGCTGCAGTGTGGTACCCGGATATCTAGAACTGTCCTCTTGCAGGGTCTGCACGTTGCACACATGCTGGGGAGTACTGCGCTGCAGTGTGGTACCCGGATACCAGAACTGTCCTCTTGCAGGGTCTGCACGTTGCACACATGCTGGGGTGTACTGCGCTGCATTGTGGTACCCGGATATCCAGAAATGCCCTCTTGCAGGGTCTGCACGTTGCACACTTGCTGGGGAGTACTGCGCTGCAGTGTGGTACCCGGATATCCAGAACTGTCCTCTTGCAGGGTCTGCACGTTGCACACATGCTGGGGAGTACTGCGCTGCAGTGTGGTACCCGGATATCCAGAACTGTCCTATTGCAGGGTCTGCACGTTGCACACTTGCTGGGGAGTACTGCGCTGCAGTGTGGTACCCGGATATCCAGAACTGTCCTCTTGCAGGGTCTGCACGTTGCTCACATGCTGGGGAGTACTGCGCTGCAGTGTGGTACCCGGATATCCAGAACTGTCCTCTTGCAGGGTCTGCACGTTGCACACATGCTGAGGTGTACTGCGCTGCAGTGTGGTACCTGGATATCCAGAACTGTCCTCTTGCAGGGTCTGCACGTTGCACACATGCTGGGGTGTACTGCGCTGCAGTGTGGTACCCGGATATCCAGAACTGCCCTCTTGCAGGGTCTGCACGTTGCACACATGCTGGGGAGTACTGAGCTGCAGTGTGGTACCCGGATATCCAGAACTGTCCTCTTGCAGGGTCTGCACGTTGCACACATGCTGAAGTGTACTGCGCTGCAGTGTGGTACCCGGATATCCAGAACTGTCCTCTTGCAGGGTCTGCATGTTGCACACATGCTGAAGTGTACTGCGCTGCAGTGTGGTACCCGGATATCCAGAACTGTCCTCTTGCAGGGTCTGCACGTTGCACACATGCTGAGGTGTACTGCGCTGCAGTCTGGTACCCGGATATCCAGAACTGTCCTCTTGCAGGGTCTGCACGTTGCACACATGCTGAGGTGTACTGCGCTGCAGTCTGGTACCCGGATATCCAGAACTGTCCTCTTGCAGGGTCTGCACGTTGCTCACATGCTGGGGTGAACTGCGCTGCAGTGTGGTACCCGGATATCCAGAACTGTCCTCTTGCAGGGTCTGCACGTTGCACACATGCTGGGGTGTACTGCGCTGCAGTGTGGTACCCGGATATCCAGAACTGTCCTCTTGCAGGGTCTTCACGTTGCACACATGCTGGGGAGTACTGCGCTGCAGTGTGGTACCCGGATATCCAGAACTGTCCTATTGCAGGGTCTGCACGTTGCACACATGCTGGGGTGTACTGCGCTGCAGTCTGGTACCCGGATATCCAGAACTGTCCTCTTGCAGGGTCTGCACGTTGCACACATGCTGGGGAGTACTGCGCTGCAGTGTGGTATCCGGATATCTAGAACTGTCCTCTTGCAGGGTCTGCACGTTGCACACATGCTGGGGAGTACTGCGCTGCAGTGTGGTACCCGGATATCCAGAACTGTCCTCTTGCAGGGTCTGCACGTTGCACACATGCTGGGGTGTACTGCGCTGCATTGTGGTACCCGGATATCCAGAAATGCCCTCTTGCAGGGTCTGCACGTTGCACACTTGCTGGGGAGTACTGCGCTGCAGTGTGGTACCCGGATATCCAGAACTGTCCTCTTGCAGGGTCTGCACGTTGCACACATGCTGAAGTGTACTGCGCTGCAGTGTGGTACCCGGTTATCCAGAACTGTCCTCTTGAAGGGTCTGCACGTTGCACACATGCTGAAGTGTACTGCGCTGCAGTGTGGTACCCGGATATCCAGAACTGTCCTCTTGCAGGGTCTGCACGTTGCACACATGCTGAGGTGTACTGCGCTGCAGTCTGGTACCCGGATATCCAGAACTGTCCTCTTGCAGGGTCTGCACGTTGCACACATGCTGAGGTGTACTGCGCTGCAGTCTGGTACCCGGATATCCAGAACTGTCCTCTTGCAGGGTCTGCACGTTGCTCACATGCTGGGGAGTACTGCGCTGCAGTGTGGTACCCGGATATCCAGAACTGTCCTCTTGCAGGGTCTGCACGTTGCACACATGCTGGGGTGTACTGAGCTGCAGTGTGGTACCCGGATATCCAGAACTGTCCTCTTGCAGGGTCTGCACGTTGCACACATGCTGGGGTGTACTGCGCTGCAGTGTGGTACCCGGATATCCAGAACTGCCCTCTTGCAGGGTCTGCACGTTGCACACATGCTGGGGAGTACTGAGCTGCAGTGTGGTACCCGGATATCCAGAACTGTCCTCTTGCAGGGTCTGCACGTTGCACACATGCTGAAGTGTACTGCGCTGCAGTGTGGTACCCGGATATCCAGAACTGTCCTCTTGCAGGGTCTGCATGTTGCACACATGCTGAAGTGTACTGCGCTGC
This sequence comes from Acipenser ruthenus, assembly GCF_902713425.1. Taxonomy (NCBI): domain Eukaryota; kingdom Metazoa; phylum Chordata; class Actinopteri; order Acipenseriformes; family Acipenseridae; genus Acipenser; species Acipenser ruthenus. The sequence continues at coordinate 7,389,114 of NC_081220.1, forward strand.
AGTGTGGTACCCGGATATCCAGAACTGTCCTCTTGCAGGGTCTGCACGTTGCACACATGCTGAGGTGTACTGCGCTGCAGTCTGGTACCCGGATATCCAGAACTGTCCTCTTGCAGGGTCTGCACGTTGCACACATGCTGAGGTGTACTGCGCTGCAGTCTGGTACCCGGATATCCAGAACTGTCCTCTTGCAGGGTCTGCACGTTGCTCACATGCTGGGGTGAACTGCGCTGCAGTGTGGTACCCGGATATCCAGAACTGTCCTCTTGCAGGGTCTGCACGTTGCACACATGCTGGGGTGTACTGCGCTGCAGTGTGGTACCCGGATATCCAGAACTGTCCTCTTGCAGGGTCTTCACGTTGCACACATGCTGGGGAGTACTGCGCTGCAGTGTGGTACCCGGATATCCAGAACTGTCCTATTGCAGGGTCTGCACGTTGCACACATGCTGGGGTGTACTGCGCTGCAGTCTGGTACCCGGATATCCAGAACTGTCCTCTTGCAGGGTCTGCACGTTGCACACATGCTGGGGAGTACTGCGCTGCAGTGTGGTACCCGGATATCTAGAACTGTCCTCTTGCAGGGTCTGCACGTTGCACACATGCTGGGGAGTACTGCGCTGCAGTGTGGTACCCGGATACCAGAACTGTCCTCTTGCAGGGTCTGCACGTTGCACACATGCTGGGGAGTACTGCGCTGCAGTGTGGTACCCGGATATCCAGAACTGTCCTATTGCAGGGTCTGCACGTTGCACACTTGCTGGGGAGTACTGCGCTGCAGTGTGGTACCCGGATATCCAGAACTGTCCTCTTGCAGGGTCTGCACGTTGCTCACATGCTGGGGAGTACTGCGCTGCAGTGTGGTACCCGGATATCCAGAACTGTCCTCTTGCAGGGTCTGCACGTTGCACACATGCTGGGGTGTACTGAGCTGCAGTGTGGTACCCGGATATCCAAAACTGTCCTCTTGCAGGGTCTGCATGTTGCATACATGCTGGGGAGTACTGCGCTGCAGTGTAGTACCCGGATATCCAGAACTGTCCTCTTGCAGGGTCTGCACGTTGCACACATGCTGGGGTGTACTGCGCTGCAGTCTGGTACCCGGATATCCAGAACTGTCCTCTTGCAGGGTCTGCACGTTGCACACATGCTGTGGTGTACTGCGCTGCAGTGTGGTACCCGGATATCCAGAACTGTCCTCTTGCAGGGTCTGCACGTTGCTCACATGCTGGGGAGTACTGCGCTGCAGTCTGGTACCCGGATATCCAGAACAGTCCTCTTGCAGGGTCTGCACGTTGCACACATGCTGGGGAGTACTGCGCTGCAGTGTGGTACCCGGATATCCAGAACTGTCCTCTTGCAGGGTCTGCATGTTGCACACATGCTGGGGAGTACTGCGCTGCAGTGTAGTACCCGGATATCCAGAACTGTCCTCTTGCAGGGTCTGCACGTTGCACACATGCTGGGGTGTACTGCGCTGCAGTCTGGTACCCGGATATCCAGAACTGTCCTCTTGCAGGGTCTGCACGTTGCACACATGCTGTGGTGTACTGCGCTGCAGTGTGGTACCCAGATATCCAGAACTGTCCTCTTGCAGGGTCTGCACGTTGCTCACATGCTGGGGAGTACTGCGCTGCAGTCTGATACCCGGATATCCAGAACAGTCCTCTTGCAGGGTCTGCACGTTGCACACATGCTGGGGAGTACTGCGCTGCAGTGTGGTACCCGGATATCCAGAACTGTCCTCTTGCAGGGTCTGCACGTTGCACACATGCTGGGGAGTACTGCGCTGCAGTGTGGTACCCGGATATCCAGAACTGTCCTCTTGCAGGGTCTGCACGTTGCACACATGCTGAGGTGTACTGCGCTGCAGACTGGTACCCGGATATCCAGAACTGTCCTCTTGCAGGGTCTGCACGTTGCTCACATGCTGGGGAGTACTGCGCTGCAGTGTGGTACCCGGATATCCAGAACTGTCCTCTTGCAGGGTCTGCACGTTGCACACATGCTGGGGAGTACTGCGCTGCAGTGTGGTACCCGGATATCCAGAACTGTCCTCTTGCAGGGTCTGCACGTTGCACACATGCTGGGGAGTACTGCGCTGCAGTGTGGTACCCGGATATCCAGAACTGTCCTCTTGCAGGGTCTGCACGTTGCACACATGCTGGGGAGTACTGAGCTGCAGTGTGGTACCCGGATATCCAGAACTGTCCTCTTGCAGGGTCTGCATGTTGCACACATGCTGGGGATGTGATGTGCTGCAGTCTGGTACCCGGATATCCAGAACTGTCCTCTTGCAGGGTCTGCACGTTGCACACATGCTGGGGTGTACTGCGCTGCAGTGTGGTACCCGGATATCCAGAACTGTCCTCTTGCAGGGTCTGCACATTGCACACATGCTGGGGAGTACTGAGCTGCAGTGTGGTACCCGGATATCTAGAACTGTCCTCTTGCAGGGTCTGCACGTTGCACACATGCTGGGGAGTACTGCGCTGCAGTGTGGTACCCGGATATCCAGAACTGTACTCTTGCAGGGTCTGCACGTTGCACACATGCTGGGGAGTACTGCGCTGCAGTGTGGTACCCGGATATCCAGAACTGTACTCTTGCAGGGTCTGCACGTTGCACACATGCTGGGGTGTACTGCGCTGCAGTGTGGTACCCGGATATCCAGAAATGCCCTCTTGCAGGGTCTGCACGTTGCACACATGCTGGGGAGTACTGCGCTGCAGTGTGGTACCCGGATATCCAGAACTGTCCTCTTGCAGGGTCTGCACGTTGCACACATGCTGAAGTGTACTGCGCTGCAGTGTGGTACCCGGTTATCCAGAACTGTCCTCTTGAAGGGTCTGCACGTTGCACACATGCTGAAGTGTACTGCGCTGCAGTGTGGTACCCGGATATCCAGAACTGTCCTCTTGCAGGGTCTGCACGTTGCACACATGCTGAGGTGTACTGCGCTGCAGTCTGGTACCCGGATATCCAGAACTGTCCTCTTGCAGGGTCTGCACGTTGCACACATGCTGAGGTGTACTGCGCTGCAGTCTGGTACCCGGATATCCAGAACTGTCCTCTTGCAGGGTCTGCACGTTGCTCACATGCTGGGGAGTACTGCGCTGCAGTGTGGTACCCGGATATCCAGAACTGTCCTCTTGCAGGGTCTGCACGTTGCACACATGCTGGGGTGTACTGCGCTGCAGTGTGGTACCCGGATATCCAGAACTGTCCTCTTGCAGGGTCTGCACGTTGCACACATGCTGGGGTGTACTGCGCTGCAGTCTGGTACCCGGATATCCAGAACTGTCCTCTTGCAGGGTCTGCACGTTGCACACATGCTGTGGTGTACTGCGCTGCAGTGTGGTACCCGGATATCCAGAACTGTCCTCTTGCAGGGTCTGCACGTTGCTCACATGCTGGGGAGTACTGCGCTGCAGTCTGGTACCCGGATATCCAGAACAGTCCTCTTGCAGGGTCTGCACGTTGCACACATGCTGGGGAGTACTGCGCTGCAGTGTGGTACCCGGATATCCAGAACTGTCCTCTTGCAGGGTCTGCATGTTGCACACATGCTGGGGAGTACTGCGCTGCAGTGTAGTACCCGGATATCCAGAACTGTCCTCTTGCAGGGTCTGCACGTTGCACACATGCTGGGGTGTACTGCGCTGCAGTCTGGTACCCGGATATCCAGAACTGTCCTCTTGCAGGGTCTGCACGTTGCACACATGCTGTGGTGTACTGCGCTGCAGTGTGGTACCCAGATATCCAGAACTGTCCTCTTGCAGGGTCTGCACGTTGCTCACATGCTGGGGAGTACTGCGCTGCAGTCTGGTACCCGGATATCCAGAACAGTCCTCTTGCAGGGTCTGCACGTTGCACACATGCTGGGGAGTACTGCGCTGCAGTGTGGTACCCGGATATCCAGAACTGTCCTCTTGCAGGGTCTGCACGTTGCACACATGCTGGGGAGTACTGCGCTGCAGTGTGGTACCCGGATATCCAGAACTGTCCTCTTGCAGGGTCTGCACGTTGCACACATGCTGAGGTGTACTGCGCTGCAGTCTGGTACCCGGATATCCAGAACTGTCCTCTTGCAGGGTCTGCACGTTGCTCACATGCTGGGGAGTACTGCGCTGCAGTGTGGTACCCGGATATCCAGAACTGTCCTCTTGCAGGGTCTGCACGTTGCACACATGCTGGGGAGTACTGCGCTGCAGTGTGGTACCCGGATATCCAGAACTGTCCTCTTGCAGGGTCTGCACGTTGCACACATGCTGGGGAGTACTGAGCTGCAGTGTGGTACCCGGATATCCAGAACTGTCCTCTTGCAGGGTCTGCATGTTGCACACATGCTGGGGATGTGATGTGCTGCAGTCTGGTACCCGGATATCCAGAACTGTCCTCTTGCAGGGTCTGCACGTTGCACACATGCTGGGGTGTACTGCGCTGCAGTGTGGTACCCGGATATCCAGAACTGTCCTCTTGCAGGGTCTGCACGTTGCACTCATGCTGGGGAGTACTGCGCTGCAGTGTGGTACCCGGATATCCAGAACTGTCCTCTTGCAGGGTCTGCACGTTGCACACATGCTGGGGAGTACTGCGCTGCAGTGTGGTACCTGGATATCCAGAACTGTCCTCTTGCAGGGTCTGCATGTTGCACACATGCTGGGGAGTACTGCGCTGCAGTGTGGTACCCGGATATCCAGAACTGTCCTCTTGCAGGGTCTGTACGTTGCACACATGCTGGGGAGTACTGAGCTGCAGTGTGGTACCCGGATATACAGAACTGTCGTCTTGCAGGGTCTGCATGTTGCACACATGCTGGGGATGTACTGTGCTGCAGTGTGGTACCCGGATATCCAGAACTGTCCTCTTGCAGGGTCTGCATGTTGCACACATGCTGGGGAGTACTGCGCTGCAGTTTGGTACCCGGATATCCAGAACTGTCCTCTTGCAGGGTCTGCATGTTGCACACATGCTGGGGAGTACTGCGCTGCAGTTTGGTACCCGACTATCCAGAACTGTCCTCTTGCAGGGTCTGCATGTTGCACACATGCTGGGGATGTACTGTGCTGCAGTGTAGTACCCGGATATCCAGAACTGTCCTCTTGCAGGCTCTGCACGTTGCACACATGCTGGGGAGTACTGCGCTGCAGTGTGGTACCTGGATATCCAGAACTGTCCTCTTGCAGGGTCTGCATGTTGCACACATGCTGGGGAGTACTGCGCTGCAGTCTGGTACCCGGATATCCAGAACTGTCCTCTTGCAGGGTCTGCACGTTGCACACATGCTGGGGAGTACTGAGCTGCAGTGTGGTACCCGGATATACAGAACTGTCGTCTTGCAGGGTCTGCATGTTGCACACATGCTGGGGATGTACTGTGCTGCAGTGTGGTACCCGGATATCCAGAACTGTCCTCTTGCAGGGTCTGCATGTTGCACACATGCTGGGGAGTACTGCGCTGCAGTTTGGTACCCGGATATCCAGAACTGTCCTCTTGCAGGGTCTGCATGTTGCACACATGCTGGGGAGTACTGCGCTGCAGTTTGGTACCCGACTATCCAGAACTGTCCTCTTGCAGGGTCTGCATGTTGCACACATGCTGGGGATGTACTGTGCTGCAGTGTGGTACCCGGATATCCAGAACTGTCCTCTTGCAGGCTCTGCACTTTGCACACATGCTGGGGAGTACTGCGCTGCAGTTTGGTACCCGACTATCCAGAACTGTCCTCTTGCAGGGTCTGCATGTTGCACACATGCTGGGGAGTACTGCGCTGCAGTGTGGTACCCGGATATCCAGAACTGTCCTCTTGCAGGGTCTGCATGTTGCACACATGCTGGGGATGTACTGTGCTGCAGTGTGGTACCCGGATATCCAGAACTGTCCTCTTGCAGGCTCTGCACGTTGCACACATGCTGGGGAGTACTGCGCTGCAGTGTGGTACCCGGATGTGGTCAAAAGTGTTGTGCATTCGATCCTCCAGGCCCCTCAGAAATGAGTCAGAGGAGATTTTCTGGGAATTACGGAAACTTTCTTCTTTTTTCTTGTATTTTTTTTTGTTTGTTCCTGTCACAAAGACGGCCGGAGTGGGTGGCGTCAGACCAGAAACAGGAACACAAACGACAGAGAGATGTGGTTTGGTATAAGCTGGGCGCGTGATCGCGCTCAGCATTTAATAAACAGAAAATAAAAGGTTTTAAACACAAAAACACGGGACACGGCACTACACGCCAAAATAAAAAAGACAAACAAAACGACTACACAGTAAACAGACAGACAAACGAAACACGGTGAGTGAGACAGTTATTCACTTTATATTTACGTTCTTTCTTATTATTTATTTTCTCCTTCTCCACACTCGTTCTCCACTCACCGAACACCTAACCACGAGTGACTAAACGTGCATCTATTTATACTGTTGTGCTGGGATTCAATTACTAATTAATTACTCACTTGAATCCCAGCACGTGAATTCATTACGTGAAACCCCGTGTTCACATATTATATTTTAAATGCACGTGCGTGATGTGCAATCCCGTGCCTAAATACAAATATACACTTTTTAAATACACGTGAAACACAGACCCGTTTATATCCCGTGTACCAATGACTATACACCAACATTTACACACGCAACATACAACACATAACACACAATTGCACACAGGGGCGGGGCACATTGCCACAGTTCCACACAGTGAACTTATCAAGGTTTTTTTTTCCCCATGCTGGGATATAAAGGATATTGTTTTTTGTTGTTGTCATTGTTGTTTTGACTGATTGGATAACCTGCATGTTATTAGTGCAACTAACACACAACTAGCCTACTGACTAGCTTATGGTTACTGTGTATTTCTGTTGCACTAACTTTGTTGCATGTGATTGCCTTCCCTGTCGTATCAGTTGCTGATGAGAGTAATCATTGTGAGAATTGTCGTCATACTTCTATTTAATTGGTTACTGATTCCCATATATGTCCAAATATAAAGAAGCTTTGAAGTCAATTGCTGTTGTGCCCGCTGGTTTTTCATTGAGTTTAACAAGTTTCCATTCATCCAGTTACTGCCATCTGTGCCCATATTAAATATACACTTAAAGATCAGAATCAATATGACCTTGGTGTTTTACGCTGTCAGGTAGCTTTTCTGTTCAAAATATTTCCTCAGTTGTAAATATAGGACAGTAATTTGGGTGATTATCTGGGACCCCTTTAAATGCTCTGTTACAGCATTATACAGCCTGCCCAGTCAGCTCATCAAACTCTGAACTAGACTGCTCTGAGTTTCTCAAGAACAGGTCTGGCATTCATCTCTGTATCTCTGTACCTCACTCCTAACATGCCAGCTGTCTGCCACTCCCTAATCTTATTAACAAGCTCCCTATACCTGGCATTTATTTCCAAAACATGTTAATTGTTGGACAGAGGTCTCATAAAAGGCTATGTGACCAATTTGCAGGTGAGGCCACGTGCCCTGCATCCTGCCAGGAACTGCCTAACATCCATGTTAAACCCTGCAGTGACCAGCTTATTCTCATGCTGAATTTCACAAGTGAATTCCAGAAAGTCCTCATACAGAAAATCAACACCAGCAGCATTGTGAGACATTACATTCATCCCGTTTCCCATGAAAAGAAGAAGAGGTACATCCAACAGGACCTGCGTGTAAATAATGTGAATTTGTGGTTGGGGAAAAAGGGTGGTGTAAATTCAGCAGGGTTGAGGCTACTGAATCAGCCCACTGTCTAGCCCTCCAGACTGGAACCCGGGGCTGAATCTCGGACTGCAGCGTGAACCCTTGTCAATCCGCATAATAATTGGACTGCAGCCAGTTTTTCTACAGTGTGCAAGGTTTAGATCTGTACAACTCATTTTCTTTTAGTAAGTGTTTTATTTGTACCTACTTTGTGTCATGCTGCTCAGCAGCTATTTTTGCTGTTGTGTAATAAAAAGCCTGGGTGTCTATTTAGATTACCCTCCAGTTTCCAGTCTCCTTCATAAAATAGCTGATTCGCTACAATACCTTCAGAGATCACTCTGATTGGATACAACATGCCATAATCATGACCTTCTCCTGAACAGGATATGTAGAGCCTTGTAATAATGTCTAAATAAAATGCTAGTGGAACTGCAATAGAGCATTGCTGCTCCACCCCCTCTGCTGATGGGGGCGCTCTAAGGGAAATAGGGGTGTATGAGTCAGGGTTGAAACTTTTTTAAATTGAACTCATCTGGCTCACACTAAAACTATGCTAGTAGTAAAGGCATGACGTCAAGTGTGCCCCTATGGTACCCATATGCTACTGTACTCTTATGCTGTTACATTTGTTTATTATCCCTAATGTTACCATTGTGATTTTGTAAAATGTGCCCTTTCTGGCACTGGCATAGCCATGATTTTTTAAATCAACATCTATGACATGTCAGCTCACTTGCTTTCTCTCTTGAGGTTCTGTGATACATCCGCAGAGAATATTAACAAAGCTCTATTCAAAAGTTGTTTTCCTTTTCTTGAAAAGCGTGTTACTAAACTAACTGAAGGGTTTCATTTGGAAACTAATCATACAGTATGTGAAATTGTTGCCCAGCAGTCCTGTGCCTGACAGAGATGCAGGAAACCATTGTGTGTCTTGCATTTTTGTGTTTAAAATCTAAATGACCACATCTCTCTAATACAGTACCTGCTTAGTCAATCAGAGGTATGACAAGCATGCCTGTGTAATTAACAGGGCAGAGGATGAGTCCAAACCAGCGATCCGACCCACAGCAAGCAAGCAAGCAAAGAGCTGGTCTGCATTGTGGTTATAGAGCTTTTATCCTCATCTCATCTCATCGACAGGGGACGGAATCCATAACGACAGTGCAACACACAGTACTGCCCATTACACTACCAATGAAAATCATTTCTGCTCACTCAAAAAATATATATTGGTAGATATTCAAAGTTATTTAAGAAGCATTTGATTACATTTACTTCCACTGGTATTTGAGTAATCCTTAATGACACAGTTCTAGTGAATTATTGCTTAATTCATGAAGCGCCATTGTCCACTGAAATTAATAGGACAATACTGGTACTGTAAGTAATAACATGGATCAACAGGTAAGGTTGAAAAAAAAACACTGCAATTTAAACTTTAACTAAACATTTAAACTGAATGTCAGTGCAACCTAGTCCAAATGACTTCAGATAGAGTGTAAGTATTATGAAACAACTGATTGTTTCTAAATGAATTCATTCATGTTTGTTAGACGTTCAAAGATTTATTTTTGTTATACAGTTCAAACCTTTACAAAATGGCAGTACATTGCAGCAGGTCTTTTGTTGACAGTAGACATTTGAGTCAATTGTATTGTACAGTACCCAGTATAAATTGTATTTGAGTTTATTTTTATTGTATAGTATACAGTATATATTGTATTTGAGTTTATTTGTATTGTATAGTATACAGTATATATTGTATTTGAGTTTATTTTTATTGTATAGTATACAGTATATATTGTATTTGAGTTTATTTTTATTGTATAGTATACAGTATATATTGTATTTGAGTTTATTTTTATTGTATAGTATACAGTATATATTGTACTTGAGTTTATTTTTATTGTATAGTATACAGTATATATTGTATTTGAGTTTATTTTTATTGTATAGTATACAGTATATATTGTATTTGAGTTTATTTTTATTGTATAGTCTATTTTACTGTATATTTATGATGCAGGTATTCCCTCTCAGAGTAATTTATCCTGGAGTGATACCCTGGACAGCCATGTTGAGGCCTTTTCCACACAAGTAATGTTTTGGTGCCCTCTGGTGAGCTTTCCTTGTACTTGTAAATGCGTGTGAAGGATTACTATCAGCAAAAAACAAAACAAAACAACAACAAAAAAACAACAACCTTAAATAATATTAGAAAACGAAAGATAGAATAAAGGGATAATCTTGCCCCATTACAGAAGACACCCCCTTTCCTTTTAGTAATTAAACAAATTAAAAAATAATAATGAAAGAATATAAACAAACAAACAAGGTTTATTCATCCTGTTGATTTTCAAGTTCTTCTAGCTGGGCTCCTTATTGCACTCATTCTGTGATCTTTTTACAGTATCTGTAAATATCTCTGTTTTGTGCTAAAGCTGAAAAAAATCCATAACAGTGCTGGATTCTCTGGTTTTCAGCTAGGTGGATAAGCTACTATAGTCATATTATTAGAGCCAAGGACAGGTGTCCTGGTAGGGTTAAAGCTAGCCTGCACACACAAGTAAAGTAGAGTTGATGAAATCGTACTTAATAATAACAAGAGCAAAGTCTTCTGTTGAGATTAGTTTGGAATCCAAAGCGTATAAAGGTTCACTTCATTACTGCACTGAGTGTGGAATTGCTTTGTCCCAATCAGATCTCATTATATTGATGAGTTTCTCGAGAGCACTTCATTATTGCACTGTATGCTCTGTTCTCTGCTAATTTTCCACAGTTAAATCCTGAATCCCTGCTTCTCGTCATGTGTCAAATAATTGCTGTGTCTTGTTCTTTTCTGTGCCTCCTACAAATATTCAGCAATTGAATTCTCTTCCAAAGTAAAAACAGAAATGCAGTTTATTGATTAGAAGCCTATTTTATTATTATTATTATTATTATTATTATTATTATTATTATTGAATGACGTATATGTTGAATAATAATAATAATTTAAACTAATGTTATTTGTGTGTCATATTTATCGGTATTACTTTGAATGTATTGTTTGTGGTGTGTGTGCTCTCTAGGCAGCAAGGTGTTTGCAATGCTGTAAACAAACAGTGTACTATTTTTTACCGTGTTTGTTGTCTGCTTATACTCGCCCACCGCAGCTTTGGCCCGGACTATGTCAGGGTCTCATCCCTGTATGGACATTATGGATCTCAAAGCCAAGATGACCCAGGTCCTGTCCAGGTCCCACAGCCCCAATCGCCATACCCCCCCCCCTCTCTCCCAACGGAGTGCAGGAGGGGTGGGCATGGTCGTCTCAGCTGGTACAGGAGGACACGCTGTCTATAGCGGCCTTGGGTGACGGGGCTTCTTTCTCCTCGGAGATGCAAGTGGGTGAGACCCTTACCGAGGAAGAGCCTGGTTCTGAGAGTGTCTCAGAAGCCAGTACCACCCCGCTGTCCAGCTCCATTTCGGCACTTGTGGGACATGCTGCAGCTTTCCTGCAGCTCCCCGGGACGCCAGCATCAGAACCATGCTGGTCCATTTTCCGGAAGCAGGCGCTGGTTCCCCACCCCCAGAGGTTCCCAGCCTTCCCAGATTTTTTGGAGGAGGTACGCTCCTCCTGGGACCACCCGGCCTCGGGACTCAGTGTGCTGAAGCAGGCTGCATCGCTTGCCTCCTGGTAGACTCCACCATTGCAGCCTTGGTTAAGGCCCCGCCGGTGGGTGGTCTTATTAAAGACCCTGCGTGCCCGAACCCCCAATGCAGGGTGACGGAGACACATTTGAAGCGAGCCTACACAGCAGAAGCGCAGGCAACTCGCTTGGCTAATACAGCTAGTGTGCTGACCACATATTTAGATGGTGTATTGCGTGAAGCCCCACTCCCTGGGCCTGTGGCCATGGAGCTGCGACTCCTGTCCAGCACACTGCTGCAAGTCTCCAGTCTCCAAGTACAAGCCCTTGGCCGGAGCCTGGCTAGCTTAGTGGTGGCTCGTAGACAGCTATGGCTGTCTCAAGCCAGGGTCCCTGATGCGGATAAGGCCGCGCTGCTTGACGCGCCCATATCCCCAGGTTATACGTTTGGGCGAGCAGTGGAGGAGATTTTGCAAAGATCCCACCAGGAACACGAGGTATCCAGTCAGGTGGCCGCATTGCTCCCTCCCTGTGCCGCTGCATGGGGTAGGTCAGGCCACTGACGAGCTCCACAGACTCGGACTGTCACACGAACAGTCACAGTCTCCACAGCTCCACTGGGTGACCTAAGGCATCGCACACCAGCAGGTAACCGAGCCCGACCGGCAGGTCGTGGTCAGTCCACAAACCAGCGTCATAGAAGATTTAGGCCAGCGCCCTAAATACTCACTCAAAATTGCCAAGCCACGTGGGGCAAATTCTATTTCCTCTCGGCCACGAAGGTCCTTGTCCTTCCGAAACCCAAGGTGGCGTAGTCAACACAATCTCTTGGTATCATACAGGTTACAGTGGACACCCTACCCGTGACACATACATGTAAACTACACCACGGTGAGCAGCTCCTTCCTCCAGACACAGACCACACTGGAGTGTTTAGATTACTGGGTGTGAGGAGCCTTGTGTTAACAATGGGAGAACTGGGCTGACTGGGGAGCTCACTGCTGCTGCCTATTTCAAATGTTTTATTACTGTGTTACAGTATGGGGCAGCAGTAGTGCTCTGGCTCCCTCTTGTGGTCAGTGTGAGTGATGGCAGTGTGTGCAGCTTGGCAGGGCACTGATGCCTGTTTCCGGAGAGGGATTCAATCAAACACTAAGTTCACAGTTTAATAGAAGAGTGGATTAGTTCTATTTGTATATGTGTTCTAAGCGCTGCACTTCTGTTTCAATAAGTGTCACAGACAGTTATATGAGATCTGTTCTGTGAACACGGGTGGGACTTGATAGGGTTGGGTGACTCACAGTGCAGTTAGATTATCCTTCCTGTAGTTTTATGTTTAGCCTCTCATTGCTTTCCTGCTCTCTAGGAGGGGCATTAGAAATCTGCCTGTTCAGAATGAACTGGCCCATAAGTGTTGAGACATGTGTGCCAGGGAGCTGCTGCACACATAAGGAATGAAGAAGACCAGGTGGGTAACAAGGATGACACAGGAGGCAAGACAATGAAGAATAAACTGCCTTCAATAACGCTGATGTGCTGATCCTTAATAAAAAATACAAATTCATTCAGGGACTTCTGAGTTCCTCATTTAAAAATGTGTCTGAAATTGAGATAACATCATTTTTATTATTATAAGTTATAATCCAAGTTAGAAAAAGTAGACTAAAGCACCCAATCTTCCATCTATTTGAGGTGCACACCATGTTAATATATGGGGCATTCCATACCAAGTCAACCAGTGCAGATTTTACTAGAAAAAATCATCTGGGTTTTTCTGACATGCTGATTGCAGAAACTATGGTTGTTATTTTTTTTTTAATTTCTCCTTCTACCTATGACCTTGCAAGGGTCAACAAAAAATGAGAAATTATGTTGTAATCAAACTGCCATGTTTCTTCAATTTTGCATTGTCTGGAGTTAGATCTAGAGAAACAAGTGGCAGGGTTTGCTTCCAGTGGCACTAGCTTGGAGCTGAGGAGTTATCAACTTGCTTATGGGACTTGGTGTTTTTTGTTATCATGACATATTTGATTGAATACTGCTCATTTCTCCCGAGTAATCCAGGCTGATTCAAATTCAGGATGCTCTCTAATTAAGTATGACCCCATTTTTGGGGGGTTTTGCCTATGGGCTTCTCGCCCTGGATTGTAAGTCAAGGTGTTTCTTCACCTCTTTAAATGTTGGTGATGCCCATCGCCTGGGCCTAACTACTGTTCTCAGCTGTTGACAGGACTTGGAGACGACGTTGTATTTTCTGGAAAAATTAGCAATAAACAAATTTCATTTTGACATTTTCTTTTACAAAGCATTTCAGCTATTGAATGACACCTCTCCATGCGTCTGACATTTTTATATTGCTTAATCCTGTCCAATACAATGTGGAATATTTGAAGTAGTGTCCGATACATTCAGTAAAACTTTTAAGGTTCCAAGTCAGGTCTACATCAACAATTATACAATTCTTAAGACAATTTGTTAATTCGTAATATTTTACCTCATGGTTTGACTTTTATCTTTCAAAATTTGAGTTAAGAAAAAGTTAACAAAAACAAAGACCATTTCAATGTGTTAAAATATTTGTCCTTAATTGCAACCATATAGTAAAACCACTTACATTTCTTATTGACTTTCTTCTTCTCTCCTCAAGCTGCCGTCTGTTCCAAATGTTGGATTTGTTGCTTTTTCTTTTTAAGGAACACCAGTAAGTTTTCATGGCAGCTAGAAAATAGAAAATCATATTTAAATATGCATGTACCATTTTACTGTACATATATAGGCTGATATACTGATAATACATTGAATCTCAATGTCTTTGAAATCACGTAATTCCACAGCAATGTCTATTTATCAAACTGAAAAATAATGTAATTTTTTATGTTTTAACAAACTCGAACACACACACACATGGGAAAAGGGCGGAATGGATTGAGTTCATATCATTTACTTATGTTAAAAGTTTAATGTTAAATGTTAAAATAAAATGTAAAAAAAAATTCTAGTTGGAGCAAGTGTGAGAATATTATTCGAAATATGTGGGGAAATAGCGCCCCCTTTCAAGCTGTAGGTAGAAAAGCTTACAGCACCTGGTATTCCCAGGCGGTCTCCCATCCAAGTACTAACCAGGCCCGACCTTGCTTAGCTTCCGAGATCAGACGAGATCGGGCGTTCTCAAGGTGGTATGGCCGTAAGCGGAAAGCTGTGGTGGTTTAGTATGTTTCATAGTAACTAATACCGGAATACTGCTACACGAGGAAAAAAAGCATTGCTTAAAATGAATGAATGAATTCATAAATATCGACATAAATGTATTTATTCCCATGCGTATTTATTTATTCCAATATTTACATATTACTTTATTTATTTCGATAATTGCAGGTGGTCGGACAAACTTCAAACAAGATTCTCGTCTGTATTGTTCTTTCAGTAGCCTAAATACCAAATTTAAACGACACCAAAACTAACCACGGGGTAAGAACAAATAAAACATAAGAAACGCATATGCACGGCCATAAAACGACACACACACACACACACACACACACACACACACACACACACACACACACACACACACACACACACACACACACACACACACACACACACACACACACACACACACACACACACACACACACACACACACACACACAACCTGAAAAGCAGACTTTATACTGAAGGGAAAACAAACACGTAAAGAAGCAGAAATGAAATCCACACACCGTTATTAAAACAGCCGATCTCAGTTGTATTGTGTAATGAATGATAAAGGGCTAGATGTGTCATTGGACTCCGCTGACGAGGGGCAGCAGTAGGTTTAGTGGTTATTTGTTTATGCTCGACAGATGATTCGGTCAGGAGGGACACAGACCTGCACTTGCTCAAGGCAGACATATTTTAAACTCAAGTCGCATTCTGTATCACCAACACTGCAATGCCATGAAAAACTTGAATAAACCATCTTTGGAAACACTGGTATTAAAATATTGTATATGTACGAATCTTGCAAAATTTTAAAAAAAATATATATATATATATCGGTAGTTTGATACAGCCTCTGTTCTTCTATACAATATTTTATATAATTCTATGCATTTCAGTGGGTAGTTCTAACCGCAAAGTCAGACACACCTAAATTTTTCCCAGTCTTTCCCCACCAGCTTTTTGTCACATAATCTGGCCAATCAAATGTTTCATTAAACATTTTAGACTCGCAAGTAACCAATCAGAAGCAAAGCATTCGTTCTGCCCCCAGAACAAGCTTGGTTTCCAAAAACTCAACTGAACCGGACGCATCATTTTAAAGCGCAAGATTTGCGGCGGGTTTGAGTTTTGAAGATTAGTAGCGGGTGAGTTGTTAACCATTTCATAAAATCCTGGATTTATATTGGTCTGGTGGGGTCTGGTAGGAAGATGTTGGAGAGCGGGATTCTGGGAAGAGCTGAGTTCGTGGTACCGGATGTGTGATTTTCAATAAAGTGTGTTCATTTAGAAGTAATACACAGTGTGAGTCTAATCGTTTGTGGAAACCCCATAATTTATAACACTGCTTGTACGAGAGCAACCTGTTTCCTGTTTGTGTGTGAATACATCATGTAGTCAAATGTTTGCGCATTTTCTGAAACGTTAGTATAAACTACACGTTGACAATGTAATCCATGTTTAATATATGTGTGTGTGTGTGTGTGTGTGTGTGTGTGTATGTCAATGGTTAACACGATTTCTGCTTCAGGGTTAAACCGAAAACTCGCCGAATTTGCAGGAGTGTTTTTGAATAGACGCACGCGCAATCAGTAATTTAAATTAAACATCTTCATGTTTTGTGGCGATTTAAAAGTGAAATCCACCTTAAGAGTCAGATCAGAATAATTCTGGTATTTTTAAGTCCACCTTAAATTCTGGAGTCTGAAAGTGAAATACAAATCCACTGCACTCGGGCGAGCGCTTTTACTGGGTGTGCCTGTCAGGAGCCCCCACTTAAACCTCTTTGACAGGACTTATAATCTTTCTTTTTTTTTATTTTTGGCAGCTACCGAGCAGAACCCCATTTGATACTGCGGACAGTTTAAAGATGGAATCAGTCCCGATTAAAGAGGAGCTCCCTAAACTTGAACTGGTCCCCATTAGACTGGAGTTCTCTGGACTGTCTTCCCTCCCCATTAAACAGAAGCTCTGTGAGATGCCATCTGACAGCATCAAGTCGGAGGTGTCTGGGATTAAAGCTGAGCGCAATGAATTGGAGATCTCCCAGACAGAAGAACCCCTTCCTGTGAATGAAGAGGTGCTGGAAATGGTGTGTATTACTAAACTGGAACCCCTCCAGAGACATATATAGAACTATGTGTACTCTCTCGTGTTCTTATCATCACCCAAGATGATGGACCCAAATCTCACTTGAACTCTGCTGATTGTAGCTCTAGATCTATCTATAGATATATATCTGTAGTTTTGACCGTAAAATAACAGAGTTAAGTGATCTTTAACAAAGAACCCATGAACGTGACCACAACCAGAATGGTGAAAATGTAGTCACAGCAGTTATAAGATTTTCTTTTTTAAAGAATTATTTATGGGTTGGTTATGTATGTCAGACTGACTATAAGATATATCTCTCAGAAGTTCTCTACCAATAAATCTCTAGGCAAACGTATTCGACTGCATTGCTGTGTATACAAACTGTATAGCTATTTTGATCTAAGTGCTTTCAATGTATTTCACGCTAGTAATGTGAAACCATTTTTCTTTTCATTTGTGATCAGCAGGGATGCCCTGACATGTCTCAAAACACAGGGGGGGTTGAGCCCCCTTTTAAAATGCTGACTTTGCCTGAGGGGGGCTGAGGTCTCACATACTCGATGCTGGTGGGCAGTTGCTATTCGTTCATCACATGATTTTTTTTTTTTATAATTTACCATAATCCTAACAATCCTAACCGAAACTTCAAAGCACAGGCAACCTCCAAAACCCTTATTTTATTTTATCCCCACGGGATGAATGAAGTGCATCCAGTACTTTCCCAGGCTTCTTGTAGAGTGTAGGTGTAGCGTCTGATCAAACACAACAGGGTGATGATGTGCACATTGCAGAAGTGTCACTGGTGCTTACATTAAAACATTTACAACTCATTCAGTTGGTGGGGTTCATAGATGTTCTTTGCATTCTTCACAAAATGTAAAAAATACAAATTCTCTGCCAAAATGCAAATTGCGCATTTTTCCACAGTATTCTGTTATAAACAGATTTCTAGGATCCCTGGGGATTAACACCTACTTTGAGCAATCGATCAAATCAATCCATTTTTAAATAAGTTGATCTACACAAAGTTTTACATGATTAAAGCATCATTTAGTAATTTAAAAATGACTTCTTTTATTCTATCGACCCTCATTTTTGTACACTGCAGTTTGTTTGTTTTGAACTTCGGCTCCCTGCTGCAGATGGGTTGAACCCTATTTCAAAACACAAAAAAATGTTTTTTTAGGACTGTACCATTAACGTCCATTACAAATATAATAGGGTGTTACGTACTGTTCTGTGTAAAATGCAGTGTCTGTTGTGGCATTGCAGTTTACACTGAGAAACATCTGCTTCAGAACCGGTACTGTGCCGCCACTGAACCACCTCGAGAGACGGGTCAGTGACAGAATAAAGAGTCTCTGCATTTTACCAGCATGTCCCATTGACACTGAAAGTGATTCCGCATCAGTGCCGCCACAAACACGGTGATTAGTGCTAATCAGATATGAAACCAGCCCTTAATCTTTTTTTCTTTTGTTTTCTGACAGTTACCAAGCAGAACCACGTTTGATGCCTTGGACAATGTGAAGATGGAATCTGTCCCGATTAAAGAGGAGCTCCCTAAACTTGAACTGGTCCCCATTAGACTGGAGTTCACTGGACTGGCTTCCCTCCCCATTAAACAGGAGCTCTGTGAGACGCCCTGTGACAGCATCAAGCCAGTGGTGTCTGGAATTAAAGCTGAGCGCAACGAACTGGAGATCTCCCAGACAGAAGAACCAGTTCCTATGAAAGAAGAGGTGCTGGCAATGGTGCGTATTAAACTGGAGCCCCTGAAAGAGGAGGTACTCTTGAAACCAGGGAAGGAAGAATCCGAAGACTTGAAAGCAGCCCCCACTGAGCTGGGTCCGGTACACCTGCGGGAGTGTAGCGTGGTGCTGGAGAGAATCTATGTGAGAAAGCAAGGCTCTGGAGAGGAAGGCTCTCCCAACAGCACGCAAGGAGGTGGACAGGACGACGAGAGCTCACATTCAGAGTGCAGTCCAGCAGGTGAGTGACTGACTAGCTGTGACATTGTCATTCTACACTGAGTGATGGCCACAATGTGACTGAGAGGCTGAGAACAGATAGCAGGGCTCCACATTAGCATCCAGGTTCATTTCGCATACTTGTCTACACTAAAGCAAATCACTGTGTCTGTGGCGGCACTGATGCAGAATCACTTTCAGTGTCAATGGGAAATCCTGGTAAATGCAGCGACACTCTCAAGGTGGTTCAGTGGAGGCACAGTGCCGGTGTGAAGCAGATTTTTCTCACTGTGAACAGACACCACATTTTATATAGGACAGTATGTAACACCCTATAATGTGTGTAATAGATGTTACTGGTACAGTCCTTAAACTCCCCTTATTTTTCGTGTTCTGAAATCTGGTCCTGCCCACATCTGCAGCTGATGACAGGGGGCTGAAGTTCGAAACCAACTGTCTGACCAGCGTAGGCTACTATATTGTATATTTTATGTCACAGGTTGGGTAATAAATAGCTTAAATATTTAATTTCACCTCAGAATATAAATGATAAAAACACAAATACTGTTAAAAATACCATATGTTAACAGCATTTCTGCTTTATATTATAAAACAAAGTTTAATTTATTAGAATAAGTTAGAGAGTTCTGGCTAAAATGGTTTATTCTTTAATTCAAATACTGTAGCCTACTGTTTTATGTGTATCATTACATGGAACAAAAAGTTTGAAGCAAACTGTCAGTTTAACTTGTCTGAGTAACATACTGAAATGTGAGTTACCGGCAGGCTTTATGTGTTGTGCTCTTGCAGATTTGAAGAACAGAATGTTTTTGTTTTTTAAAAAACGAATCCCTATTTAATGTGTGCAGCATACAGTATATTCTTTTGAAGTGTGACACACCGGCAGCATGTTTTAACACTGCATGATCTGCCTTCTATGTAAATGGAGGTATGCTGCCAAATTGCAGCTGATCCTGTAATATCGCTGTGTGAATGCCGTACTGAAGGGTCCTTTTTGTAGCTTTACTTTTTTGCTTGAGGTTTTTTTTTTTTTTTTTTTAAGTATTTTTTTTTACTAATTAATAAAAGCATGTCATGATCAGGACCCATCCTTCAATAAAAGGGCCGTTATGGCGTTATGGCAGAACAAGTACACACATGAGGAAATACATCCACTTTGTCAGTCTGTGCATACAGTAAATTGCTCAGCAGAAATCAATATATTTTGGAGGTGATTATTGTGAAGAGTCTGAATCGGGATTCATTTCAAGACGTCATATACACAATTTGGGGGTGGGGCCCTCCTAGGCGGTCACCTTGCTTGCCTTGCCCTACGGCCGGCTCTGAGAGACAGTGCTAATCTCTGTAGCCGGACATGTACAAAAGTATTTAACAGCAGTTAAATGGACATTAACACATACCGTGAAACTTCTATTAAACGGCCAGGCATTTATTTACAAAACTCACAAGCAGACCAGCGCCTATTGGAGACTGCCAATTTATTTGAGACCTGGCGATTATATAGACGAGGAAACTTTGGAAAATGAACAAGCAGAGATACAAATGTGTATTGTTAATATACTGTAATATTGTAAGGGTTTAAAAAGATTAGACAGCCAGGCATGGGTTATATAAATGTGAACAGGCCACTTGAATCAAGCATGGAGGGTTTATTACAGTGAAAAGGGATACAAAACAACCGTGCCAAACTCAATCTTTCTCTTCTTATCTGGACTCCCCTGAACTGACGGTACAGTAAAAACAAGCTCTATATACAAATAAGTAAATTAAAGATATAAACTACTAGCACTTTTGTTTATAAATATAGATCAATGTTGTCTATTAATAAAGATAAGTAATGAAATAATAATAGGTCTAATACTGGTAATAATAAGTTTAATCCATCCCAGATATAGAATGCAGGTAGGTTAGGCTTACAGCGCAATAATAATAATAGTTTGTTTTTTCTTATGGCCCCTGTTGGTGATGTCTCCGTTCAGTATATCCAAGTAACCATTTCCATAACCGCTTAATCCTTTACAGGGTCATGGGGAGTAACCATTATGTATTGTGATAACAGCATCTTCCAGATATTATTTCAATTTCCATTTAAATCATGATCTTATGTACACTTTGTATTACTAAACTTTGTACTTCTGCCCTCATATAATGCGTCTTTATTTTACACATTGCAATTGAAGGTAACCTGGCTTCAAAACGATACAATTAAATACTGGTCTTTTTTATTCTTAATAAAATTACCCTTTTTATTTGTTATAAATGCAATAAATTCAACACAAAGCAACGCGATATACTGTTCAAAGCAAGAATTATTAAACTTAAACCAGAATGTATATGTTTGATGCCCTCAACACACACACTTCAAGTGGTGCTCCGCAGCCCTTGTGTGCTCACAAAGTCTCCTCGCAATTACCCCAGACCGCTCGTGAACCCACAATGCTATTCATGAGCTACTTGACTAACGACGGTGTTTGGGAAACACATCAGATTTGACACGTTGCTGTTACGATGGTCGAGTTACTTTTGGGAAACGGCACCCTGGATAACTTTCGAGTTAGACCTAATGTCGTTTAAACAATACATTTCTAGCATATTTTTCCAACTATCAACATTAATAAGCACAGTCAACATTGATTATTTGAACATTTTCAACAGTAGTCTTTTTGAAACGAGTAAACACAAGTCTGTTTGCGGATCCTGGAGTAGTCTGTGGACTATGTGGTGTCAGTGGTTTTGGTCATGGTCGTGGCAATAATAATGGGTTTTTGTTTCAGAAATGAAAGCTGAAACACATTGAGAGTGGTCCAAGTTTATTGTGTGGTATATTGCAACCAGTAAGTTCCAGTGTGTTTTGCATTGAAGGGATGAATTCGCAACTCCTTAAAGGGAATGTCCGATCCCCCCCCCCCATTAGGAATTTTTCAACAACAATGGATATTGAATGAAGTCATTACCCAGCCTCCATGTTCGTCTTTCTTTAGGGATTTGACATCTCCAATCTTTGAATGAAGTTGTTACCCAGCCTCCATGTTCCTCTTTCTTTAGGGATCTGACATCTCCAATCTTTGAGTGAAGTCGTTATCCAGCCTCCATGTTCCTCTTTCTTTAGGGATTTGACATCTCCAATCTTTGAATGAAGTCATTACCCAGCCTCCAAGTTCGTTTTTCTTTAGGGATTTGACATCTCCAATCTTTGAATGAAGTCATTACCCAGCCTCCATGTTCCTCTTTCTTTAGGGATTTGACATCTCCAATCTTTGGCAAAGCAGTAGGTTTTATGTGTTTTTGTTCATCAGTATTTTGTTCTGGAGGTACTGCCTGTATCAATTGCGGGTTCTCGCTTCCCCTCTGTTAACATCACTGTGGAGTTCTCCTTGTTTGTTAATCACTGCTTCCACCAGATCTTAGTTCATAGCAAAGCAGTAATCAGCTTGTTGATCTCTCATTGAGGGAACACAGGGATCTGGCCAAGGGTGCATTTCAGTGACTGCTAGCAGGCTCACCAATGCACACAGAACAGCAGCTTCTGAAATGAAAAATCAAGTGAAGGATTTATTCTTTGTTAATATTTGAAAACCTTAAATATATATTGCATGACTTTTGCCCCAACCTCCCCATTGAAATATAGGTCTAAGACTTTAATTTAGAATGTATTCTAGACAATATCAGCCTTTAAACAATTTGCACTAATCCACATGAAACCATTTATATGTCGGCTGTTTCCTTGTTTTTACAAACCATCATATTCCCCTCGCCACATGTGTCTATAATTTCACGTGGTCCCGTCCAATTTGCTGCCCAAGGCCACTTTTGTAAAAAGTTTTTAATCATTAGCTTTTCCATAATCTCAGTCTACAAGCCATTAATTAGTTAATGGCTAAAGTAAAACTTGTTTTCTTATTACAATGTCAATGTGTCTTACTTTTAAAATGTTCAGATTACTTTTAATTTTTGTAATATGAATTGCATTTATTCTCATGGATCTTTCTCAATGGAACTGGTAGATAAACATCGTAATGGATCTGCTCCTAAAGACCATCCACAGTAATTTATCAAATTTGGCTAATTGGGTAAAACTTCAATGTAATTTAATGAACATGTCCATAACTACCAGATTGAGTTAACAGCCAAGGTCTTTCAGTGTTTATCAAAAGTAAGAAATAAACAATTTAAATGATTCTTACAACAAAATGCTTTATGTGTTAATTAATTCTATGCAAAATCAATCACCAAATTCATGTTATTTTCTTCCTAATCACTTCTAAGTATTCAAAGTATATTATTTAAAAAGTGGGCATTGAAATGCGTGTGTGTGTGTGTGTCTGTGTGGTGAGAGCCTGTAGTCCCAGAATGCAGCTGGACATCTTTCTCTCCATTCTCACACAGTCCGTACAACACAGCTTGAGATCCCAAACACAGTTCAATTTATTGTAGGTTTGTTTGTCGAAACCAAATTGTACCCAATTATGTAGGTAAAAATCGATGAAACAGTTAAGAGATTTGATTAACATTCCCAGTCCTCTAATTCACTCTCCCTCTAGAAGCTATAGTGTGTGCAATATGAAACTTAATGTTATGTTCTTCTTTAAAAGAGACGGCTATCTCTTACAGCGACCTTTTTGAATAGTCAGAGTTTTCTGGTACTTTTTTTTTTTTTTCAAAAACAATTCACATACATTTTGAACTTTTATATGTTTCCCATAACATCACTCAAGCATTTTGACACTTGACTTTGAAGACTATGACTTTGGCACTGACTGGCACTCGGTTCTCTTTTAAAAGCCCAATCATTTGACAACAGCCTGATCATATTCCTCCCACTTTCACAAAAGCCATTCCAACAGAAAAGGCTACCTTCCTTCCCTCCTAATAACGTTTAACCTCTGGGCGGGAGGGTGGGAAAGTTAGAGTCCAGCCAACCCTGACCCTGACACCTGTCAAATACCAGACGGACATGGCTGCCTTTTCTAACCTGGATGCCCTGCCGTCTGCTAACCGCTGTCTCTAATTTTATCCTATTGTTGCCCCCTGGGCTTCTGTTAGAAGGCGCACGTTTAACCACCACATTTTCCCTTAAGCCCCATGTCCCCATGTAGCAGCACTAACCCATCTGGCTGCAGTGCAGGGCATAGGGTCAGCAACGCCCGCTCTGGCGGTGGTGGTGGTGGCAGTGGCCACACTGCTGCTAGTGGTGACAACAGCCACTCCTCTGCTGCTGCTGGGGCAAACGGCCACTCAGGCACGGGTGCTGTTGGCTCCAGACGCTCGGACAGGCTCACTTTCTCTCCCCGTGGGAACCATAGCTCCGCCCCCTCTGGTTGACATGACTGCCATTCCCCCTTCCTGGGCTGGCGGTAGCTCCTCCCCCTGAGAATGCTGGGCTGAGAGCTCCGCCTCCTTCTCTGGTAACTTGGCTGGCGGTAGCTCCTCCCCTTTAGACTGCTACGCTGAGAGCTCCTTCTTTCCTGACCAACAGGATGGCAGCTGCCTTCTTCTGCCCCGCCTTCTTTTCCGCCTCTTCTCATTTTACTGGCTAATGGAACAGAAGCCCCTCCTTTATTCTCGTCTCCTTTCTTTTCAGTGGCGGACGCGACCCGGAAGCCCTTTCGTCTTACCCATCTCTTCACTCTGCTGTCTGCTTTGCACAAACTGTCAAGGCTGGTGTTGTTTCAAAGAATAATTTGTCCTGTTTAGAATTAATAAAACCTGTAATTATACATTTTACTTGTTTTTTTTAGTTATGTTTATTTGAATCAAACTTAGGTGGAATCGCCACTGTTGGTCAAAATTCTCAGGAATCTACAGGAGGGTTCTGTATTTAATCTGGGGTCTACAGGGTTAATATGACATCTATTGGGGAATATGACTTTATTCCGAATCGGCAGGCTTACCCCCCCCCCCCCCCTGCCAATATACTAGACTTAATATTCAATCACTCTTATTCATTTATTTCAAATACACAGATTTAAAATGATCTTTACTGCTAATCGGCGGGTTTGTCCTCCGATATATTGGAGTTAATATTCAATCACTCTTATTCATTTATTCTATTTTTATACAGCAGATTTGTGAATCAACATATAATCAATGAGTTTATTTCCAATTACTCTCTCATTTACAATCAACAAACAAGGTTATCGTACACACAATTACTCCCAGAAAACTCCTGTAACCTTGACAAGCTTATTGTGCATTCAACTGCTCTCTGGTTTCTCCTGCAACCCAATCTAACAAATGACTCTCTGGGTTCTCTTGCAACCTAGGCTAGCCTTTCCCATTTGCATGTTCAATTACTCTCAACATAGGCAAGCTTTTTTTATTTTTTTTATAAACTTAGTCGTTGCCAGTAATTTATTATTTTCTCCCAATTTGGAATGGCCAATTATTTTATTACGCTTGGCTCACCGCTACCACCCCTGCGCTGACTCGGGAGGTTGAAGATGAACACACGCTGTCCTCCGAAGCGTGTGCCATCAAGCCGACCGCTTTTTTTCACACTGCAGACTCACCATGCAGCCACCCAAGAGCTACAGCGTCGGAGGACAACGCAGCTCTCGGTCAGCTTACAGGCAAGCCCGCAGGCGCCCGGCCAGAATACAGGGGTCACTGGTGCGCGGTGAGCCGAGACACCCTGACCGACCTAAGCCCTCCCTCCCCCCGGGCGACGCTCGGCCAATTGTGCGCCGCCCCTTGGAAGCTCCTGTCCTCGATCGGCAAAGGAATAGCCTAGATTCAAACTCGCGACTTGCAGACTATAGAGCGCATCTTGCACTCACGTGGAGCGCCTTTACTGGATGTGCCACTCGGGAACCCCCCAGCATAGGCAAGCTTAACTGTATGTACAGTCCCTCTCAGGAAATTAGCAATAAACAACTTGACTCCCTGGTCTTCGCAACCAGAATGGGATCAGGACCATTATACTCTGTATAGTACAGGGTTGCCAGATTTCTACAGTGTTTATAGCCCAAAATCACTTCAAAACTAGCCTCATTTGTTTTTTTTTTACTGAAACCAAGCTTATTACCATTAACATGTAGCCCTATCCTTCAATGCTGCTACTGTTTCCCAAAGAAGAAAACAGTTAAATCTTTTAAAGTTATGCCACCAATCTAATTAGATGATCACATCATTTAAATCAATTAAACAGCCACATCAATTAAATACACCTAACAAATTAAAAAAGGCAAGTTGTTGGCTCTTTTTTGCAAACACAAAAAAGTTAAGTTAATTGAAAGTATGCCCCATGCATTGAAATAACACATAAAAAAACATTTTTAACCTCTTACCTACAAACTCCTCGTGTAAGGGCCAGCTGTTATCATCACGCAGGTGTATCTCAAGTCAATTTTAAATGTACAAAGAAAAAATTATGTACCAAATAAAACATTTTTACTTATATATATATATATATATATATATATATATATATATATATATATATATATATATATATATAATATTAGTTTCAAAAAAGCTCCTCTGAGTCTGCACCATCTTCTGCGTTATTTGCTTCATATATGTCGCCTGTAAACAGTGACAGCATTGCTTTGGATGGCTGAAATTGGTTGCAGCAACACTTATTACGCTGCATATATGCTCTGACCCTAAGAATGTTTTCCAACAATTTCTCTTGCATGCGGGTCCTTAGTTTGGTTTTGATTAGGGCCATTTGTGAAAAAGCACGTTCCACTGATGCATTGCTAAATGGTAGGGCTAAAAGAGATAAGGCAAAAAGACCAAGTTCAGTGAAATCTTTATCACCAGCTGCATCGGAGTGTTTAGCCACTTCAACCCAGAACTCTTTAATTTGGTTGTCTTCAGTGTGCTCCCAGTGTACATTGTTCAAAGCTCGCCATTGCTGTTCGAGTTTGCCAAGATCTCCATTGTAAAGTGGCAAAAATGATAAATTTGCCATCTGTTCCTTTTTGGAACTGAGTACAACAGTTGGGCTGAGAACGGTAAGTGACTCAAGTTGCTGGATATTAGGAGGCAATCTTTGTTTGATCTATTTCAGAAACTCGAACATGTAATCTCTGCATCTGTGTTTGATATCCTCTGCTTTCTGAGGTTCGATCTTTGATTGTGACAGTTCTAACTGGAACTTGATCCCGAAGTCCACTGCTGAAAGTGGCAAGCTGTTTCTGTCAGACGTTATGTCAAAATCCATTACAGATGACCATGTTGGAAAATCGTGAGGTTTCATGATTCGTTGGATCAAACTGCGGTAAAATGTCATTAAATCAGCAAGAGGTTTCGCTGGATTGGCACCGTCAAGCTGAAACAGCTTGTTTATTCTGTTGACCTCAGTGACGAGGGGCTGAAAAAAAAACAGATACATTCTGTTTACGCGGTCTGAATGCATCTGGTACAGCAGTTCAGCATTGTAATTCCTTTCAGTGTCCTTTGTAAGCTGAAAGTGCAACTTTAGCTCTTCATACTGAGAAAGCACTCGATCAACACACTGGCTAATTGCAAGCCATCTTGTGTCAGAAAGCTGCAAAATCTTCAGCGGGCCAACATTAATGGTGGCATAGAGATCGCGGTACTTCTTTTGACGCTGAGTGCTGTGGGAAAACCACGAGTATGTCTGTGATACCATGTACTCGATGTTTTGAGGAAGTACGTCCATTGCTTTTGATGCACAGAGCTGCAGTGAATGACAAACACACTTGATGTACACAATTTTTGGATTCACCTCCCTTAACTTTGTTAGTACCGAATTATTTTTCCCACACATTGTATTGCAACCGTCTGTTGCCAGACCAATGCATCTTTCCACTTCTTTTGTTTTCCTTTAAGAATTTTTAACAAGGCTGTTGCAATGCTGTGAGAATCACCGGCTGGCAAGCTAACAATCCCGGTAAATGATACGTTCATGTTTTCTGCTGAAGTACCTGAACACCACACAGAGTTGCTTGTTTGCACTGATGTCTGTGCTTTCGTCCACAATTAGAGAGTATGGCTCTTTGGCGATGTCTTCAAGCATCTCCTGATGAACAATGGGCCCGATGACACATTTTATAAGTGCTGAGCATTTTGTTCTATGAAGACTAATATCCTTCTGTACAACTTCCCTGACTATGCATCCCAAATGATCTACGGTGAGGATGCTGGAAAGGCAAGCAATATGGGCTGCCAGCTTCAACTCGCATATTTTAATGGAATTGTCAACTTGTTTCTTAAATCCTGTGTCAAATAAGCTTCTTGTATTTGAATAGGGAGCTGCATTTCTAATATGTTTCTCTGTCTTACTGTGAGCTAACAGATCGCTGTGATGCGCTCGCACTTCACATTTACAGTACCTACACGCTGCTTTTGAGTCATCACCAGGTACACGGCTAATCCATGCTTGTAACCCTTTTTCTTTCTCAGTCTTTGCAGTATTTTTTTCAGTATTTAGATTACTTCTTTATTTTTCCTGCTTTTTAGCGGTTTCGATGTTTCTACCCTGTTTCTTAAAATGGCTGCTTTTCACTGTCAATTAACACAATCATTCGTCTCTCACTCCTGTTCACTCGCATGGTCATGCGCAGTGGTGGTTGTGGTCATGCGCAATATGTTATTTTATTGGGAAACAAAGTTTTACATAGTTTGTGTGCACTGCGGTGGGTAGGCTGCAAAAGTTTATACATTTTTAATAAAGTTATTCTTTTTTTATATGTATAAAGTAAACTAGCCCAAAAAACCACGAGACCTCTTGAAAGTAGCCCAAAAAGTAGCAACCAGCGACTCCTAAATATTTCCCGCGGCTGTCTTTTTAAAGGAAAACCGCGGACCTGGCAACTCTGGTATAGTATTTCAAACACCCAATCTCTGTCTACTTTACACCACCCCTTAAATCTGTTTTTCGAAAAAGACTAAAAGTTCTAGGCTGACTCTCCTGATCAAACCTTCCGAGATCGGCACAGGGCCCCAGAATCAGAGTGCACAGATTCCTCGTAGAAATGTACAGCTCTGTTACCTCCTACAATCTCCCTATCCTAATCTAGCTGATCGGGCTAGTATTAATAACAGATAGGTACCCATTGCAACCCTTTTTGACAAATAATAAACAATAATCAACAACACCAGAAAAAACAGTATAGTAGGTTACTATTCCTGTGATGAATAAATTAAACTTATACTCACTCATCCTTAGTATTCCTCTAAAGTTCAGTTAAAGAGAGGTTAGAAGGTTCCTTCATGCGTTCAGATGGATGAAATCAAATCAGTTTTGCAGCCTCCCTGGTGCGGACTACACTACAGTTACCTACACTACCTAACCCAGAAAAGGTCATGAAACGACATAATGAGGAAGGAACATTTTCTGCATTTCTTACTTAAAACCGTCTCTGATTTTTCACTCCTGTTTGTTTTTTCCAGGTTCCAGTCCAGCAGTTAAAGCAAGGACCCAGTTAAGGAATTTAAAAATACTGAGAGGAGAGAAATTAAAATATACCAGAGGAGAGAAACCGTATCACTGCTCTGACTGTGGAAAGAGTTTCAGGCACTCAGGAGACCTTGTGATACACCAGCGAATTCACACAGGAGAGAAACCCTATCGCTGCTCTGACTGTGGAAAGAGGTTCAAGTCATCAGGACACCGTACAGCACACCAGCGAATTCACACAGGAGAGAAACCGCATTGCTGCTCTGACTGTGGAAAGAGTTTCAGGAACTCAGGAGACCTTTCAAAACACCAACGAATTCACACAGGAGAGAAACCTTATCGCTGTTCGCACTGTGGGAAGAGTTTCAGTCGGTCTGGAAATTTTGAATTGCATAAGCGAACTCACAAAGGAGAGAAACCATATCACTGTTCTGACTGTGGGAAGAGTTTCAGTCGGTCAGAACACCTATTAATACATCAGCGAATACACACTGGAGAGAGACCGTATCACTGCACTGACTGTGGGAAGAGTTTCAGTCGATCAGGACAACTTGTAACACACCAGCGAATTCACACAGGAGAGAAACCATATTACTGCTCTGACTGTGGGAAGAGTTTCAGGGATTCAACAGACCTTGTAAAACACCAGAGAACTCACACAGGAGTAAAGCCATATCACTGCTCCGACTGTGGTAAAAGTTTCAGTCAGTCAGGACAACTTGGAAAACATCAGCGGATTCACACAGGAGAAAAAACGTTTCATTGCTCTGACTGTGGGAAGAGTTTCAGTTCGTTAGCAAACCTTGTTTCACACCAGCGAATTCACTCAGGAGAGAAACCGTATCACTGCTCTAACTGTGGGAAAAGTTTCCGTCACTCAGCATCCTTTGCTGTACACCGGCACATTCACACAGGAGAGAAACCGTATCACTGCTCTCACTGTGGGAAGAGTTTCGGTCACTTGGCATCCTTTGCTGCACACCAGCGTATTCACACAGGAGAGAAACCGTACCGCTGCTCTGACTGTGGAAAGACTTTCAGACGGTCGGGACACCTTGTTTCACACCGGCGCGTTCACACAGGAGAGAAACCGTACCGCTGCTCTGATTGTGGGAAGAGTTTCAGTCAGTCAAGATCCCTTGTTACACACCAGCAAATTCACACAGGAGAGAAAAAAAAAAGAAAATGTAAATAATGTTCCTGCATAAAAATAACTTTTATCCATTTTGCTTCCTGGCATTTCAGCACAGCAGTGTGCTGCTGAATAGTGTGGCTGCCCAAGCCGAGGAGACAGTCAGAACAAATCCTTAAATGGAATTTACTAGTGTAACGACCTCGCCCTTAGCACAAAGCCAACCACTATGGAGTTACCTCCCTATATTAAATATATCCCATGACAAAAACAAGTTCGACAAACAGCTGTTTAAAGGGGTGATCTCAAATGCAAAAATCCAAGTTAGGAGAAGCAATTAGGCCAATCTTGTCAAGCAAATAGGCACAATTGGAAAGGTGCTGGGGCCCAAGATTCACACAATTCTTGCTTCTAACTTGGCGCCTTTTTTTTGATCGCTTCGCTCCACTTTATCGCTCCTCTTGAAATGCTCTTTGTATGATTGAAGTGACTGAGACACACACTCACATTGTAATACGAAAGACATAATTTCGGATTGTATCAGAATCTGAGTGCTCATGTATCACAGAGCAGCTCTCCTGGTAAACCCTTTGAAGGAGGAAACAAACTGCTATTGTTAATTATTTTGCATAGAATGGCACAAGGCAGCTGTAATAGAGTAAATGTGGATGCGCTTTTAGACTGTGTGTTGCTGCTTGCCCCACCTTGTGCAAATTCAAAGTGTAAAACCAGATAACACAACAAGCAGGGCACAAGCTAAGCGATGAGCTGTATTTGATTAGGGAAATAAAAGCTGTTTACTTTGACTATCTGCGTCAGTCTGGATTCTTATAGAAATCAAATGTAAGACAACAAATATACTAGAAGTGTCAGGGGTGGAAGTTGCAGGTTGAGATTTTAGAGTCAGTGTTTCCCTGCATGCATCACTGTGAGCAGCTCCTTCCTCCAGACACAGACCCACACTGGAATGTTTAGATGACTGGGTGTGAGGAGCCTTGTGTTAACAATGGGAGAACTGGGCTGACTGGGGAGGTAACTGCTACTGCCTATTTCAATAGTCTTATTACTGTGTTGTTACATTATGGACAGCAGTGGTGCTCTGGCTCCCTCTTGTGGTCACTATTAATATCTGCTGTGTGTCTCTCGGAGGTCAAATTAATTGCTCTTTGTCATTAAAATGCTGTTTTTATCATCAAACTCTTTGGACTACTTTTCTGAGTATGAACACATCTCTTCTGTATGCAGGTTTTTAAATGATGAAAACAAGAAAAAGAATGAAGTAAAGCAAATAGATTATTGTTTACTTCCTCACATTGTTAAGTAATAGCAGCACTAATGTCCCCCACGGTGGGCTCTAAGACTAGATCATTGACCTGGTCTTTCTTTAAATGATCTTTCACGTTGGACACATTCAAATGTCATCACTGTCATTAAACAACATTTTACATTCATACTGAAATTATTTTATTAATATTGCTTACTTAATAAAATAAAAACAAATCTTCTAAAAATTATAAAATTCAGGGGCTCCTGAGTGGAGCATTCAGCAAAGGCACTGTGCCGGAGTGCAGGATGTGCCCTATAGCCCGGAGAGCGCTGGTTTAAATCCAGGCTATACCACTGACACAGCCTAATCAAACCCAGCTCTGTGCAGTCCGACTGTAGCAGCTCTGCAGCTGCTCTCAGCCTCAGCCCCTGTGGTTACTGTCTATGAGCCAGAGCAGTTCCTGCAGAGCTGAGGGAGGTTTTTGTACGGACGTGTATCACTGTGTGAATGTGTAGCTATTGCCCTGCTGACAGTAATAATCTCCTGCATCTTCAGGCTGCACTCCACTGATGCTCAGTGTAAACTCTGTCCCTGATCCACTGCCACTGAATGAAGCTGGAGTCCCAGAGTGACGGTTAGAAGTAGAATAAATCAGGAGTCAGGTTTCTGCAGGTACCAGTGGATGGAGCTGGTACTAACAAAGCTGTTGGCTGTACAGCGGATAGAGACCGTGTGTCCTGGAGAACAGACTGAGCTGTTGGAGACGGAGTCAGAACAACGTCTGCACTGGACTCTGGAGAAAAAATACAACAAAAAATGATTATAAAATAATAATGCAAGAGTCAAATTAAATAGTGTTGTGTTAGAATACAAACAAAATGTAAAGAAGCGGCTAGACAGATTTACTTCAATGAAAAGTTCTGTTTAAAATGAACTCCAGTCAAGCTTTCAGATTTATAAATAACTATTTAATTATCACCTTGAGCAAAGAGCCCCCGTGTCCCCAGCAGTAGAAGCAATGGCATCATTGTACTGTGTGTTTCAGTGACTCTGAAAGGGCTGAGCAGTGACTCATCAATACTGTGTGTCTCAAAGTGTTTGGAGCAGTGAGGCAGGCACCGGTATACAAAGCAGCTTCCTTTCTACAAATCCTGCTGCTGCTGCTGCTGTCACAGATAGAGGAGATCTGAGCCGTGAGTGAGCACCAGTGCAATTGATAGGGTCGGGTTCACTTTGACTGTTTTCTTCTATTTTTCCCCCAGTCAAAGCTCTCAGTATATCACTGCTGTCTAATATAACTGATCTGTTTGTCTAAACTGACAGTAATATTTCTGTTTCTGTCATCATTTCAATGCTATTGTGTATTAAAGGGTATGTAGTGCCCTACCCCTAGTGGTATACCTTCCCACGTGCTGCTGCTGCTGCTGTAGAAGTAATGGACCTGTCATTTTTCTTTTCATTGGTCACATTTTGACTGCTTCTTACTGTTATAAATTGGACATCTACTTCACTGTCTTTCACAGGCCTTTTCAAGATGTACCTTGAGCAAGCTGCTAGGAGTGCGTTTTCATTATGTCAATCAGAATGATATTTAACAAGCCAGGGGAAAAGGTATCAAACTCCTTGTGGCAAAGTGGTTGCTGATTATGAACAGGTGCAGAGCTGATGCAGTGCAGGAATAAACGGACGAGATTTGTAATCCGGTATGGAAAAATATACGTTTTATTTTTAGTTATAATCCAGGTCTGGTGACCAAATAATAAGCGATGCGTAAAACACGGAGTACAGTAACAGGGATTGCAGCCCTAAACAATAAACACAGCATCTCTCCCACAATATACAACCACGGTCACCAGTCCTGGGTGCGTGCTGTAGTGCTCGTGGTGGGTGATACAGGTTAAAGAGTGACAAAGAGTGCAGTGCTGTTCCGGGTTCAGTGCTGGCTCTTACTAACAGCTCCAGAACGTGTTAGCTGTCTATAAACACACAAATAGCAATTATAGACAAGACAAACAAAACAAAAACTCACAATATTCTTAATACACAGTGCACGGGTCCTTCTGGGTCTATTTCAAAACCAAAAATGAAGGAAAAGATTCTCCAGCCCCTTTTATGCGGTTATGCATGACCCCTTGGTAAACGATTGCAGCTGATTCTATTGCCTGCAGCTGCTACCTCGTTTACCTTCCAGGTCAATACATTCCCGCACTGGAGTCTCGTCTTTTTCCAGGCTGATTGACTTCCCGACCCAGGGAATGAACTGTCAGGCCAACCCGTCCAAAGCCTTTCCCTTTCGCTACTTTGTATCCTCACAGGTCAAGAGGGAGATTTACAACCAGAACTCATTATATTTCCATCACACTCGTGTATTGATTTCTTTATTGATTGATTTTGTTTGATGTTTGTGAAAGGGCGCACACAGTGACTGATCACACTCCATTGCCATGGCGATTCCAGCTCACTGAGAAACACATGGCTCTTGTATTGATATGTTGTTTTGAGAAAGATTGGAAAAACCAGCTTTCTTTCATTTGGAATGAGACTAAATTAGTGGGGGGTCTGTGAAAATATAGTACATCAGTGAATTAACTAATGAAAACCCATTTAAATGAAAGCCTTTTCTATTGAAGTTTAATTTATTTTCCATTAGTTTGCCCCTGTTTTACACTTATATATTAAGAATAGCCCCACAAATTGATGAAAGTGTTTTTCTAAATGATTCTTACCCTGAGTGCAGATGACAAGTGCCCAGATGAAGATGCTGATAAAAGTCATTGTTGTTGTGGATTCTGTTGCCATGAAGGGCAGCTCTCAAACATTAAATTATTATTATTTAATGTCAACAAATGGAGGGGGACTAGACATGGTCACAAAGTTGGTCCTGTTTCAACCATTTTTTCAGTTCTATTAAAAAAAAAAACTCTTGTAGTCTGATATACTTTTCATAAAGTCTGGTAGCGTATTCCAGAACATGGCACCCTTAATTGAGCAAGCTGTTTGTGCAAACGTAGTGTGATGTCAAGACACTACAGTCTCCTCTTGTGGTTGATCTTCTGGACAGACCAAAGGTAGATCATTAATGTAGAGACTAAATAACAAAGGCCCAAATATAGATCCCTGTGGGACCCCCATAGTACAGATCCTAAACGCTGATTCACTATTGCTTATTTTAACACTTTGTTTTCTATCTAACAAGTCAGACTCCATCCATTTCAGAGCCTGACCAGACAGGTTAAATTCAGACAACTTGTTAAACTCACAGGGCTATAAACACTCCCAGAGCACTGAAGCATGTGCTGCCAATGCAAAGTGTCTTTTCTTTGCAAATTGTCTTCCTTGGCACAGCAGCCACTTCTAGTCAAGCAGTGCTCTTAAGTGTAAACTCATTTTCAGATGATGCAGTTTGTTTGCAATTCAGAAAAAAACTGAAAAAAGTTGATCTTGCAAGCAAAACGAAAAAATAGAATATAGTTTTCTTTGTGTTGAGTTTGTACAAACACAGCTATTTCTCTCTCTTCTCCCTTCTCTCAAACCATTCATCTTAGCCACGGCTGTGATTATGTAGCTTTGTTACACAGTATAAATAATTATTAATTGTAAAATATTAAAATCAGAGCTGCAGGTTAACAGATCCATCATAAACTTTGTGAAATCAAATCAATTCAAGAAGCAAACATTTTGATTTTGCACATTACTAATGTTGAGTGAAAAGTTTCAAGTTTTTTTCCTGTGGACCTCCTGGACTGTCTCTGAGGACCCCAGGTTAAGAACCACTGCTCTGGATTAAAGAGCATCATTTTATTACGCTCTCTCTCCCTCTTGTGGTCACAGAGTGTAGTGCAGTTTGTGCTGTTTGGTGTTTTGACGAAACATTGACGAGAGTCCCTGCAATGGAGGAACTGTATGGGTGGTTTCATGGTGTAATGGCTAGCACTCTGAATCTAGCGAGCTGAGTTCAAATCTCGGTGCATTTGTGTTTTATTTGTCTTACAAAAACACTTTATACACTGGTTTTGGTTTAAATAACGAATGCTTTAAACTGGTTTAGTGTCTTTCAAAGTAACTATTATTATTATTATTATTATTATTATTATTATTATTATTATTATTATTATTTATTTCTTAGCAGACGCCCTTATCCAGGGCAACTTACAATCGTAAGCAAATACATTTCAAGTGTTGCAATACAAGTAATACAATAAGAGCAAGAAATACAATAACTTTTGTTCAAGTGTGACAAACCATAATTCTATAATACAGAAGATAATAGTGATAGTTACATCAGGATATGATTAAATAGTGATAGTTACATCAGGATATGATTAAATACAAAATACTACAGGTTAAACACTTGACAGATTACAGTATTCTGAAGTACAGGATTAAATGCAGATAAGAGCAAAATAAAGCACATTTAAATGAAGGGTGATAGTGTCCCAGGATACAAACAGAGGAGTTCTACAGGTGCTGTTTGAAGAGGTGAGTCTTAAGGAGGCGCCGGAATGTGGTCAGGGACTGGGCAGTCCTGACATCTGTAGGATACACTACTGATACTGCAGATTCCACCCTCGCCCCGCAGTGGAGGAGCGACCTTCCTATAGATGTCAGGACTGCCCAGTCCCTGACCACCTTCTGGCACCTCCTCAAGACACACCTCTTCAGACAGGACCTGTAAAACTCAGCTCTCCCCTTCTGGACAATATAGCACTCTGCCCTTAATGCACTTTAACTTGCACTTATCTGCTCCCGATTTTACTGTATTTAAACCTGTAGTATCGTATCTTATTTTTTTTTAAAAATTAGAGAGTGTGTGTGTGTGAGAGAGAGAGAGAGAGAGAGAGAGAGAGAGAGAGAGAGAGAGAGAGAGGCAGAGAGAGAGAGGCGAAGAGAGAGAGGCGACCTGGGAAATGTTTGAGCTGATATATATATATATATATATTTATTTTTTTTAGCAACCCAGCTAGCTAGCTAGCACAGGACGGCTAGTCGATTTGCTAGCGGAGCTTAGCATAGTTATAGCTGACTAGATCTCAAAAAGTGACTAACGTTACAAATATTGGTGTAGCCGTTTTATAAAAGCAATAAGTCACAGCCAAGGCGTTATTTCAAGCCATTTATAATTATTCCCAAATAACACAAACTCTTCCATTGTTAAAAAAAAATATATAAAAAATCTCCCTTTGTGCTTCTCGGAAGGCATACGATGGAGGGCGCAATGCAGTTTTTCAGCCTGGGGAATATTACAAATTAGGAGACTGTGCTTTAAAATACACATGTAGGGCGGGCGTCTCTGTTACAAAGAATTGTCACACTTTGTATTTATCTCCATAATGCGTTGGGACTAAATACGCAGATACATTAAAACTATTTGGAGAATGCGGGCATCGATCCCGCTACTTCTCGCATGCTAAGCGAGCGCTCTACCATTAGAGCTAATTCCCCTTGAGCTATGCCAGCGATTCTCATAGGCTACAACGCAACTTGATATGAGCAATTCAGATTGTCGGCAATGTAGTCTGCCAATTGCAAATTCAAAAAATAAATAAATTAACTAAATAGCAAATATTTTGACGAGAGGTATGTTTTCAATTTCTTCAAAAAGTAGTCTCAGCTCGTTGATTCAGTCGCTTTAAAATCCACCTCTGTGTCCCGATGCAGCAGCGCTGTATGCTGTGGCTCGAGCTTGTTTGACGAGGCAGACAATGCAAAAATGCCAATACTTGTTATTGCATCACATGGCAGAATTAAGGTATGCTTTAACGGCTTGGCTGTCTCAAGTTAGTTTGTATTGTTCAACAGACAGTCAGTATCTTAAAAACAAATAAGCGAAATACTCCGTGTCTGTCTGTACAAGTTTGAAATTTAAATGCGCCGCCCCTGCATGCTCTGCGACGCTCAGCCAATAGGCAGGGACGGGACGTTGAAAATAATTGTGGGAAATTTTGGATCAGGTATAGAAGCAAAGGTATATTTCAAGGTCTTAAAACGACATTTCCCACAATTCCTTCAACAAGTAGTGACTTCAACAAGTAGTCTGTTTACAACAAAAATACAATCTGTGTTAGGAACGCTATTTTAGTCCGATTTAAAAAAGAAATTAAAATGGTATTGAGTGCTGACAAGAGTTTGGTATCAGCTGTTGATTTCATTGAAACAATCTTTATAGTAAAATGAACACATTTATTCCTCTGGTCGTGTATTGTCTCGCTGACTGCTATCCACCTGGAAGTCACCTAAAGGATAAGGCAATGGCCTCCTAAACTAGGGATTATGGTTTCGTCAGTTTTATTTAAAACAGTGTGTGTGTATTTGTTCTTGGTCTGTGATATATGTGGTCTGTGTTTATAGATCTTGGCACGTTGCACCAAGTAGTCGTGGCCAAGTGGTTAAGGTGATGGGCTTGAACTCTGTTGGCGTTGTGTCCCTTTTTATGTCTTCGTTGTTAATTCTTAAATGCCTGTTCAGCTTAAAGGTATCAATTATTACTTGCTGTACATTAAATTCTTCCAAACTAGTATTTGCAAACACATCACAAAATTAAATAGTGTGGAATAGAAACAAAGAAGGCTTTGACCTCGACGTAATTTGAACACGCAACCTTCTGATCTGGAGTCAGACGCGCTACCGTTGCGCCACGAATTCCTGCCGTGGTGCATGCTTGTTATGCAATGCTAGAGTGCACAGCAAGCATGCCAAAGGCATGCTAAGTCCGATGCTGATACTTGGAAAACACTCAGTATCACCAGGGTCATGGGAAACAGACGACTCAATATTTGTTCGTAGTCAGCAGGGCTATGAAGTTGTCGGAAGTGTGTTTGATTCTCAGCTTAAAAGTAAAGAAAACATAAAACAAAGCGATTTGCTTTTATAATGTTTATTATTTGAAACGTGGGCATAAACACAGTTGTACTGGCTGGGAATCGTCTCGGGTCAATTACTTGGAAAGCAGCTATGCTGACCAATATATCACCAACGAGGGAAAGCTGGCAGTACTGAGTGATACAGATGACGGATTTTCTCAGCGCGTCTCCTCTGAATGCGCACTGGCACAAAGGGGCTTTGCTCATCTAATGACGTGACAGAATGCAATAATGTATTGGGTTAATTTACCAACAAAAGAAACATAAATAAAAGTGTATGTATTTTTTGTGAATAAACTATCTTGCTTCTACGATGGGACCAGATACCTTACATCCGCAATCTAATGATCGGCCAAACCCAGAACTACCTTGTCTTGACCAGGGAGTCATATTGTAAAAACAAATTGAAGTGGTTCCACTGGGGATCGAACCCAGGACCTTCTGCGTATAAAGCAGACGTGATAACCACTACACTATGGAACCTGGTCAGAAAGTGAGTTTTGTGTTTGAAACGCATTGGCAATTATTAACATTACTATGAACAAGTAATATTCTAGAAAGGAAACCGAATCAGACACCATCATGCCGGGAGTAGGGAAGTTGTTTTACCCACATATTTGTTAAGATTTTACTTTCAGGGATCATTTCTATAGTTTGTTTCTAGTGAAATGCGTTTCTAGTGTCTGGTCTCGCTAACCATAACGAGGAGTTACAGTGTTTTCTTCTGAGCGCGTAGCGGGACTTGAATGCTACTTCACTGTAGCTGTTCTTGATCATTGATGAACATTCCGCTGTCTTTTGGGATCGAGCCCCACGTTGGATGTCCTTTTTAAATACAAAATGTAGATGTTTCTTCGAGGCAACAGAGCAATATCTGATTCTGTTCACACTGTATACAGTATTGCAACAAAATTACTTTTTGGTCGTTGTCATATAGCAATTGCTATTGTAAAATGCGTGCATCGTTTATAGTTATAACGATATTGAAATAAATAGTCTTACTTTTGTGGGTTGGCTTCAAACCGTTTCTGTTTTAACACTTGTCATTACATCATTCATGGAGCAACAGTTGGTATGTGCGTAATAAACCCGATCGGGCCTTATATGACAACCCTAGGCTGTGCTGAAATAAATAATGCGGTTTTCTGCTGTAATGAACGCAGTTTGTCAGGATGGTCGAGTGGTCTAAGGCGCTAGACTTAAGGACTCTGTCTTTCCAAAGAATTCTGTGTTCTGGTCTCCAAGTGGAGGTGTCTGATCAAATCCTCCTCTGACAGCTCAATTTTATTTATTCTTAAAAGGAATAAATGTGTTCATTTTACTATAAAAGATTGTTTCAAGGAAATCAACAGCTGATACCAAACTCTTGTCAGAACGCAATACCATTTTAATTTCCATTTTAATTCAGACTAAAATAGCGTTCCTAACACAGATTGCATTTGGTTGTAAACAGACTACTCGTTGAAGTCAATGAAAAATATTTTGTCCAAACATGTATTTAACTTGTTTTAATATTAAAAATAATATATTAAATTGAATAACATCTCCGTCGGCCACTGGATCGTGGTCTCAGGCTGGGATGCGGACCTTTGAGAACAGTATAAACGATCTATTAGTGGAAGTAGCTTACATCAGAAATGCCCTCGTTTAACATGCTAGGATGATCGACATCGGTATTCTCCAATTGCTGTGTACATGTTATAACACGTTATGAGTACGAATACAAAGTTGGACACTTTCCTTGTAAGTGGGGGTA
This sequence comes from Acipenser ruthenus, assembly GCF_902713425.1. Taxonomy (NCBI): domain Eukaryota; kingdom Metazoa; phylum Chordata; class Actinopteri; order Acipenseriformes; family Acipenseridae; genus Acipenser; species Acipenser ruthenus. The sequence continues at coordinate 7,429,110 of NC_081220.1, forward strand.
AGCACAATTTATTTTCAGATGTAATGTCTTTATTTAAGCTCAATCTAGTCCTGCGTAATGCAAATCACATTACTATATTTTTATATTAGTCAAGGCCTATGTAAAGTGTTCTTAAATTGTTTTAACATTAGCATTGATCAATTTGATGATCCGCTTTCTTTTCTCCCAATACGGTATGCAAATTATGCAACTTTTCTGCCCACTTTGATCATAGGCAGTTTTATCCCCCCGTTTCGGCTGAAAACCGCATCTGGGAGAAAACTTAAGTGTTTCGAAACGCATTTGTAAAGGCATCGGATTCTATTGTGTTGCCGAGCTGTTGACGTTTCTCATAATACACAGGTTTACTGGTGTGACAAAAAACGCAAGTCTTGTCAAGCCGAAATAGCTCAGTTGGGAGAGCGTTAGACTGAAGATCTAAAGGTCCCTGGTTCGATCCCGGGTTTCGGCAAATAGCAAGACTATTTTTGTTTTGTATTATTTTGAACAGAAAAAAAGAGCGTTTTTTTTTTGTTCTGTGTAATTGGAAGAAATAACAACGTATCAGAGTGCCATTTTCTAATGTGATTAAGAAATGCAAAAACTTAAGGTATACTTCAACGTCTTGGCTGTCTCAAGTTAGTTGGTATTGTTAATGTAACACCTCGTTGTTGCCCAGTCATTGTATCATATTAATGAAGTAGAGCTTGCCACTTCTCAGCACCGAGCTGACAATGAGTGTTGTTTTCGGGCACCTGCTGGCTGCTAGTGATGACCACTCCAATCTTCAGTCAGGGGGTTGTTGAAGGAAGGGGACACATTTTGAGTGTGCATCTCATACTGGTTTAAATCAATAAGCAAATTTCAAATTGATCATTGATAATGTTGAAACTATTTAAGAACTCTTTCAATAGGACTTGACTAATATAACAAATATAGTAATGTGATTTGCACTACGCAGGACTTGATTGTGCTTAAATAAAGACATAACATCTGAAAATAACTTGTGCTTACCCCCACTTACAAGGAAAGGGTCAAACTTTGTATTCGTTCTCATAACGTGTTAGAAAATGTAAACAGCAGTTGGAGAATGCCGAAGTCGATCATCCTAGCATGTTTAACGAGAGCATTTCTCATGTAAGCTACTTCCAGTCATAGATCGTTTATACTGTTCTCAATGGTCCGTATCCCAGCCTGAGACCACGATCCAGTGGCCGACGGAGATGATTTTCAAAGTAATATGTTATTTGGAATATTAAAACAATCAAGTTAATTACATGTTTGTACACACAGTATTTTCCAGTGACTTCAACAAGTAGTCTGTTTACAACAAAAATACAATCTGTGTTAGGAACGCTATTTTAGTCCGATTTAAAAAAGAAATTAAAATGGTATTGAGTGCTGACAAGAGTTTGGTATCAGCTGTTGATTTCATTGAAACAATCTTTATAGTAAAATGAACACATTTATTCCTCTGGTCGTGTATTGTCTCGCTGACTGCTATCCACCTGGAAGTCACCTAAAGGATAAGGCACTGGCCTCCTAAACCAGGGATTATGGTTTCGTCAGTTTTATTTAAAACAGTGTGTGTGTATTTGTTCTTGGTCTGTGATATATGTGGTCTGTGTTTATAGATCTTGGCACGTTGCACCAAGTAGTCGTGGCCAAGTGGTTAAGGTGATGGGCTTGAACTCTGTTGGCGTTGTGTCCCTTTTTATGTCTTCGTTGTTAATTCTTAAATGCCTGTTCAACTTAAAGGTATCAATTATTACTTGCTGTACATTAAATTCTTCCAAACTAGTATTTGCAAACACATTACAAAATTAAATGGTGTGGAATAGAAACAAAGAAGGCTTTGACCTCGACGTGATTTGAACACGCAACCTTCTGATCTGGAGTCAGACGCGCTACCGTTGCGCCACGAATTCCTGCCGTAGTGCATGCTTGTTATGCAATGCTAGAGTGCACAGCAAGCATGCCAAAGGCATGCTAAGTCCGATGCTGATACTTGGAAAACACTCGGTATAACCAGGGTCATGGGAAACAGCCGACTCAATATTTGTTCGTAGTCAGCAGGGCTATGAAGTTGTCGGAAGTGTGTTTGATTCTCAGCTTAAAAGTAAAGAAAACATAAAACAAAGCGATTTGCTTTTATAATGTTTATTATTTGAAACGTGGGCATAAACACAGTTGTACTGGCTGGGAATCGTCTCGGGTCAATTACTTGGAAAGCAGCTTTGCTGACCAATATATCACCAACGAGGGAAAGCTGGCAGTACTGAGTGACACAGATGACGGATTTTCTCAGCGCGTCTCCTCTGAATGCGCACTGGCACAAAGGGGCTTTGATCATCTAATGACGTGACAGAATGCAATAATGTATTGGGTTAATTTACCAACAAAAGAAACATAAATAAAAGTGTATGTATTTTTTGTGAATAAACTATCTTGCTTCTACGATGGGACCAGAGACCTTACATCCGCAATCTAATGATCGGCCAAACCCAGAACTACCTTGTCTTGACCAGGGAGTCATATTGTAAAAACAAACTGAAGTGGTTCCACTGGGGATCGAACCCAGGACCTTCTGCGTGTAAAGCAGACGTGATAACCACTACACTATGGAACCTTGTCAGAAAGTGAGTTTTGTGTTTGAAACGCATTGGCAATTATTAACATTACAATGAACAAGTAATATTCTAGAAAGGAAACCGAATCAGACACCATCATGCCGGGAGTAGGGAAGTTGTTTTACCCACATATTTGTTAAGACTATACTTTCAGGGATCATTTCTATAGTTTGTTTCTAGTGAAATGCGTTTCTAGTGTCTGGTCTCGCTAACCATAACGAGGAGTTACAGTGTTTTCTTCTGAGCGCTAAGCGGGACTTGAATGCTATTTCACTTTAGCTGTTCTTGATCATTGATGAACATTCCGCTCTCTTTTGGGATCGAGCACCACGTTGGACGTCCTTTTTAAATACAAAATGTAGATGTTTCTTCGAGGCAACAGAGCAATATCTGATTCTGTTCACACTGTATACAGTATTGCAACAAAATTACTTTTTGGTCGTTGTCATATAGCAATTGCTATTGTAAAATGCGTGCATCGTTTATAGTTATAACGATATTGAAATAAATAGTCTTACTTTTGTGGGTTGGCTTCAAACCGTTTCTGTTTTAACACTTGTCATTACATCATTCATGGAGCAACAGTTGGTATGTGCGTAATAAACCCGATCGGGCCTTGATATGACAACCCTAGGCTGTGCTGAAATAAATAATGCGGTTTTCTGCTGTAATGAACGCAGTTTGTCAGGATGGTCGAGTGGTCTAAGGCGCTAGACTTAAGGACTCTGTCTTTCCAAAGAATTCTGTGTTCTGGTCTCCAAGTGGAGGTGTCGGTTCAAATCCTCCTCTGACAGTTCAATTTTATTTATTCTTAAAAGGAATAAATGTGTTCATTTTACTATAAAAGATTGTTTCAAGGAAATCAACAGCTGATACCAAACTCTTGTCAGAACGCAATACCATTTTAATTTCCATTTTAATTCAGACTAAAATAGCGTTCCTAACACAGATTGCATTTGGTTGTAAACAGACTACTCGTTGAAGTCAATGAAAAATATTTTGTCCAAACATGTATTTAACTTGTTTTAATATTAAAAATAATATATTAAATTGAATAACATCTCCGTCGGCCACTGGATCGAGGTCTCAGGCTGGGATGCGGACCTTTGAGAACAGTATAAACGATCTATTAGTGGAAGAAGCTTACATCAGAAATGCCCTCGTTTAACATGCTAGGATGATCGACATCGGCATTCTCCAATTGCTGTTTACATGTTATAACACGTTATGAGTACGAATACAAAGTTGGACACTTTCCTTGTAAGTGGGGGTAGGCACAGTTTATTTTCAGGTGTAATGTCTTTATTTAAGCTCAATCTAGTCCTGCGTAATGCAAATCACATTACTATATTTTTATATTAGTCAAGGCCTATGTAAAGTGTTCTTAAATTGTTTTAACATTAGCATTGATCAATTTGATGATCCGCTTTCTTTTCTCCCAATACGGTATGCAAAGTATGCAACTTTTCTGCCCACTTTGATCATAGGCAGTTTTATCCCCCCGTTTCGGCTGAAAACCGCATCTGGGTGAAAACTTAAGTGTTTCGAAACGCATTTGTAAAGGCATCGGATTCTATTGTGTTGCCGAGCTGTTGATCGTTTCTCATAATACACAGGTTTACTGGGGTGACAAAAAACGCAAGTCTTGTCAAGCCGAAATAGCTCAGTTGGGAGAGCGTTAGACTGAAGATCTAAAGGTCCCTGGTTCGATCCCGGGTTTCGGCAAATAGCAAGACTATTTTTGTTTTGTATTATTTTGAACTGAAAAATAGAGCGGTTTTTTTTGTTCTGTTTAATTGGAAGAAATAACAACGTATCAGAGTGCCATTTTCTAATGTGATTAAGAAATGCAAAAACATCGTCCCTGGGTGGGCTTGAACCACCAACCTTTCGGTTAACAGCCGAACGCGCTAACCAATTGCGCCACAGAGACAAATCGGCTCAACCGAACCTGAGACCACATCTAAGAAGAAAGCAACACGGCAGAAAAGTCTGTAATCACAATTAAATGTATGCAATGCAAGCAAACTTCAAGCCTTTTATATTTATTCCCATGTATGTAGTCTGCCATTTGCAAATTCAATAAATAAATAAATTAACTAAATAGCACATTTTTCGACGAGAGGTATGTTTTCAGTTTCTTCAAAAAGTAGTCTCAGCTCGTTGATTCAGTCGCTTTAAAATCCACCTCTGTTCCGATGCATCAGCGCTGTGTGCTGTGGCTTGAGCTTGTTTGACCAAGCAGAAAATGCAAAAATGCTAAAACCTGTTATTGCATCACATGACAGACTTAAGGTATACTTCAACGTCTTGGCTGTCTCAAGTTAGTTGGTATTGTTAAAGTAACACCTCGTTGTTGCCCAGTCATTGTATCATATTAATGAAGTAGAGCTTGCCACTTCTCAGCACCGAGCTGACAATGAGTGTTGTTTTCGGGCACCTGCTGGCTGCTAGTGATGACCACTCCAATCTTCAGTCAGGGGGTTGTTGAAGGAAGGGGACACATTTTGAGTGTGCATCTCATACTGGTTTAAATCAATAAGCAAATTTCAAATTGATCATTGATAATGTTGAAACTATTTAAGAACTCTTTCAATAGGACTTGACTAATATAAAAAATATAGTAATGTGATTTGCACTACGCAGGACTTGATTGTGCTTAAATAAAGACATAACATCTGAAAATAACTTGTGCTTACCCCCACTTACAAGGAAAGGGTCAAACTTTGTATTCGTTCACATAACGTGTTAGAAAATGTAAACAGCAGTTGGAGAATGCCGAAGTCGATCATCCTAGCATGTTTAACGAGAGCATTTCTCATGTAAGCTACTTCCAGTCATAGATCGTTTATACTGTTCTCAATGGTCCGTATCCCAGCCTGAGACCACGATCCAGTGGCCGACGGAGATGTTTTTCAAAGTAATATGTTATTTGGAATATTAAAACAATCAAGTTAAATACATGTTTGGACACACAGTATTTTTCAGTGACTTCAACAAGTAGTCTGTTTACAACAGAAAATACAATCGTGTTAGGAACGCTATTTTAGTCCGATTTAAAAAAGAAATTAAAATGGTATTGAGTGCTGACAAGAGTTTGGTATCAGCTGTTGATTTCATTGAAACAATCTTTATAGTAAAATCAACAAATTTATTCCTCTGGTCGTGTATTGTCTCGCTGACTGCTATCCATCTGGAAGTCACCTAAAGGATAAGGCACTGGCCTCCTTAACCAGGGATTATGCTTTCGTCAGTTTTATTTAAAACAGTGTGTGTGTATTTGTTCTTGGTCTGTGATATATGTGGTCTGTGTTTATAGATCTTGGCACGTTGCACCAAGTAGTCGTGGCCAAGTGGTTAAGGTGATGGGCTTGAACTCTGTTGGTGTTGTGTCCCTTTTTATGTCTTCGTTGTTAATTCTTAAATGCCTGTTCATCTTAAAGGTATCAATTATTACTTGCTGTACATTAAATTCTTCCAAACTAGTATTTGCAAACACATCACAAAATTAAATGGTGTGGAATAGAAACAAAGGCTTTGACGTCGACGTGATTGGAACACGCAACCTTCTGATCTGGAGTCAGACGCGCTACCGTTGCGCCACGAATTCCTGCCGTAGTGTATGCTTGTTATGCAATGCTAGAGTGCACAGCAAGCATGCCAAACGCATGCTAATTCCGATGCTGATACTAGGAAAACACTCGGTATCACCAGGGTCAAGGGAAACAGCCGACTCAATATTTGTTCGTAGTCAGCAGGGCTATGAAGTTGTCAGAAGTGTGTTTGATTCTCAGCTTAAAAGTAAAGAAAACATAAAACAATGCAATTTGCTTTTATGATGTTTATTATTTGAAACGTGGGCATAAACACAGTTGTACTGGCTGGGAATCGTCTCGGGTCAATTACTTGGAAAGCAGCTATGCTGACCAATATATCACCAACGAGGGAAAGCTGGCAGTACTGAGTGACACAGATGACGGATTTTCTCAGCGCGTCTCCTCTGAATGCGCACTGGCACAAAGGGGCTTTGATCATCTAATGACATGAAATACATGAAAGTCACCGCAAGCCTGCACCTCACCACATCCTTCACACTGTTAAACTGCCTCATTATGACCAGGCCTCTAATTATGCCTTTCCAATACTTTGAATGTGTTATTGTTCAGTTTAACATGAGAACAACTTGGTAGAACAATCATAATGTCCGCAGGACTTATTTTCCTCGGGTTTCCTTGGCTAATAACGCCAAGGTCGCGGGTTCGATCCCCGTACGGGCCACGGCTTTTCTTCTTTAAAGAAACCACAGCATTTGTAATGGTGCCAAAATGAACATTCTTTAACAAAATGAACTGAAGCAATATGAAGTACAACCAGTAATATTTCAGACTTTTTTTTAATAAACTTTATATATAATGCTAGCGAAATGCGTTTTTAAAGTGTTTGGACTCGCTATCCACGAGGAAGAGTGAGAGTGTTCGTTTATTAGCGTGAAGGAGACAGCGAGTTTTTGTTTTTTTTTGGCCAACTGCTCCCTGTTATTGATGACCGCTCCAGTGTTCCTTAGGGGGCTGGAGGAAGCGGACACGTTCTGAGTGGGTATCTTACCAAAAGGTACGCAAGACGAACTACAGTTGCAAAGCACTGCTGCTTTTTCGATGATTGATTAAAACTATCAATCTGACTGAAAACACGGATCACATTAATTGTGATCGGTTTTATACCAATAGGCTTACATGACAGGTATTGTGTATAGGCAATGTCATATACATAGAAATGAACATGGACAGTGTTTTTTTAAGGGCTGACTCATTTTAATATTCGAGAGATCTAGGTGTACTAGACAAATATACTGGATTTTTTCCATGTCGTAATTGTGCCGCCTGTGATAATGCGTTTGAAACTAGAGATAATGTGAGATAATGTCTGTTACTGGCGGATAGTTTACAAATGTACTCAATTATGTTACAACTTTTGTGTCTACGAAACATATCTGTAACATTTATGTAATGCCTGTGTGTTTTTTTTCATGAAGTTAATTTGCTAACAGACTGTTCTGATTTGTTTCAAACCGTGAAGCGATCGCTCTGTTTGCCGTATATTTTCTGTCTGTAAGAGGAGTGTCCTTGTGATCCCATATAGAATGCGACGAAACAGGTCACCCTCCTTAATATAAACAGATAAAGAATAAGTTCACACCCCCCCAGGTGATTTACTGTAGCGTCAGACATTGGAGGTTCAGCAGTGTACTGCAGTGTTGTGCAAAGTCGTCAGTGTAAGTCAGGATGGCCGAGCGGTCTAAGGCGCTGCGTTCAGGTCGCAGTCTCTCTGGAGGCGTGGGTTCGAATCCCACTTCTGACAAATCTGTTTGTTTATTTATTTCTTAAAACGTCCACCGAATGCTTGGTAATTTGATTTGTTTTTCTTGTTAGTATTCAAATCACAAGGTCGTTAAATGAGAGAAAGTCACCGCAAGCCTGCACCTCACCACATCCTTCACACTGTTAAACTGCCTCATTATGACGAGGCCTCTAATTATGCCTTTCCAATACTTTGAATGTGTTATTGTTCAGTTTAACATGAGAACATCTTGGTAGAACAATCATAATGTCCGCAGGACTTATTTTCCTCGGGTTCTAGTATCAAGTTTTGAGTGTGTGGCCGGTTAGCTCAGTTGGTTAGAGCGTGGTGCTAATAACGCCAAGGTCGCGGGTTCGATCCCCGTACGGGCCACGGCTTTTCTTCTTTAAAGAAACCACAGCATTTCTAATGGTGCCAAAATGAACATTCTTTAACAAAATGAACCGAAGCGATATGAAGTACAACCAGTAATATTTCAGACTTCCTGAGCTTTAAACATGTATTAACAATGAGCACATACAATCAATTAAAAACAAAGCTTACGTAGTCGGCAGGATTCGAACCTGCGCGGGGAAACCCCAATGGATTTCTAGTCCATCGCCTTAACCACTCGGCCACGACTACATGCTCGCACAATTATTTGTGAAATATCCAAAAGAAGTAAACGAAACCCGTAGTAATGCTGTAGATGGCAGTATAGGCTAACTAATGAACCAAGTCAAATGTCTTTGTTGAAACTGTCAGATTTGTACAATGCAAGCACACGTGGGAAATGTAAATAAAATATAATTTTTGTTAACGTTCATAATAATGAATACATCTTTATTTCAAAATACGTAGCTATTTAACTGATCTTTTCAAGAAACACCCCCATCCACAAAAACAAAGTAGTTATTTAATTGAACTGAAAAATTGACTTGCTTCATGGCTGTTCCCAGAGCACTCGAGCACGTTCTGGCTAGCGTGAGCGGACTTAGCAGATAACAAGATCTACAAAGTATTTCATGCTAATAAAACATACCATAATTATGTTCGTTTTTATTATACACATGGCAACTTACAGAGACTAGGGTGTGTGAACTATGCATCAGCTGTAGAGTCACTTACATTTACATCTCACCCGAAAAACGGAGCACAAGGAGGTTAAGTGACTTGCTCAGGGTCACACAATGAGTCAGTGGCTGAGGTGGGATTTGTACCGGGGGACCTCCTGGTTAAAAGCCCTTTATCTTTAACCACTAAACGTTTGTTGAGACAGTTCAAGCCCTGTAGCAGTGTTTAACTATTTCCTGGATGTTTGCCTTTTGGTCTTACTCTGGAAAAAGTAATAATAATAATAAAAAGTAGGCAAAACCATTTTTTGAGAAACCACATTTGGGAGAAAAACTAACAGTTTGGAAACACATTTGCAAAGGCATTGGATTCTATTGTGGTGTTTCCGAACTGTTGAACGTTTCTCATTACATGCAGGTTTACTGGCTTGACAAAAAGGCGATTGACGAAAAGAATGCGGCCTGGATAGCACAATCGCGTCCAACTGAAATAGCTCAGACTGTAACGGTCCCTGCTTCGATCCCGGGTTTTTGCAAACAGCACGACTAGGGCTATTTTTTCTTAATTAATTTTTTGAATTAAAAAAACAGCACATTTTTTTCTTCAGTGTAATTGGAGGAAATAAAAACGTATTATAGTGCCATTTTCTAATGCGATAAAGAAATGCAAAAAGCATCATCTCTGCGTGGGCTTGAAACACCAAAATTTCGATTAACAGCCCAACGTGCTAACCGATTATGGTGTTTTATTACATAACACCTTGGGAGTCTCAACAGAACAGTGTGTATGCATAGAGCTACAATGGAAACCAAATATATACGATTCAAATGGGAATCGTATTCAGATTTTAAGCACAAATTTGATAGACTTCACAGTGCAAAGGAGGAAGGCAGACAATGCAAATGAGGCAACTGGCTCCTACTTTTTAAATCATACGAGAAACTTGAACCCAATTTAGCTTTTAACCGCCTGCAGTTTGGAATGAGTTTGAAATGTTGTTGTAACACCTCACTGGGCAACAGCAATTGCATTATATGAAAGCTCCTGTCTATTTGTCAGCGGCACAGCTACCGGTGCCACTCAGAGTTGGAGGGAGACGGTCGGCCACTTGCCCATAAAACAATACTTTCCGGGATCATTTCTATAGTGATTTGCCAGCGAAATGCGTTTATAAAGTGTTTGGACTCGCTATCCAAGAGTGAGAGTGTTTGTTTTTGAGCGTGAAGGAGACAGCGAGTGTTTTTTTTTTTTTTTTTGGCCAACTGCTCCCTGTTATTGATGACCGCTCCAGTGTTCCTTAGGGGGCTGGAGGAAGCAGACACGTTCTGAGTGGGTATCTTGCCTAAAGGTACGCAAGACGAACTACAGTTGCAAAGCACTGCTGCTTTTTCGATGATTGATTAAAACTATCAATATGACTGAAAACACGGATCACATTAATTGTGATCGGTTTGATACCAATAGGCTTACATGACAGGTATTGTGTATAGACAATGTCATATACATAGAAATGAACACGGACAGTGTTTTTTTAAGGGCTGACTCATTTTAATGTTCGAGAGATCTAGGTGTACTGGACAAATATACTGGATTTTTTCCATGTCGTAATTGTGCCGCCTGTGATAATGCGTTTGAAACTAGAGATAATGTGAGATAATGTCTGTTACTGGCGGATAGTTTACAAATGTACTCAATTATGTTACAACTTTTGTGTCTACGAAACATATCTGTAACATTTATGTAATGCCTGTGTGTTTTTTTTTTCATGAAGTTAATTTGCTAACAGACTGTTCTGATTTGTTTCTAACCGTGAAGCGATCGCTCTGTTTGCCGTATATTTTCTGTCTGTAAGAGGAGTGTCCTTGTGATCCCATATAGAATGCGACGAAACAGGTCGCCCTCCTTAATATAAACAGATAAAGAATAAGTTCACACACACACCAGGTGATTTACTGTAGCGTCAGACATTGGAGATTCAGCAGTATACTGCAGTGTTGTGCAAAGTCGTCAGTGTAAGTCAGGATGGCCGAGCGGTCTAAGGCGCTGGTTCAGGTCGCAGTCTCTCTGGAGGCGTGGGTTCGAATCCCACTTCTGACAAATCTGTTTGTTTATTTATTTCTTAAAACGTCCACCGAATGCTTGGTAATTTGATTTGTTTTTCTTGTTAGTATTCAAATCACAAGGTCGTTAAATGAGAGAAAGTCACCGCAAGCCTGCACCTCACCACATCCTTCACACTGTTAAACTGCCTCATTATGACGAGGCCTCTAATTATGCCTTTCCAATACTTTGAATGTGTTATTGTTCAGTTTAACATGAGAACATCTTGGTAGAACAATCATAATGTCCGCAGGACTTATTTTCCTCGGGTTCTAGTATCAAGTTTTGAGTGTGTGGCCGGTTAGCTCAGTTGGTTAGAGCGTGGTGCTAATAACGCCAAGGTCGCGGGTTCGATCCCCGTACGGGCCACGGCTTTTCTTCTTTAAAGAAACCACAGCATTTGTAATGGTGCCAAAATGAACATTCTTTAACAAAATGAACCGAAGCGATATGAAGTACAACCAGTAATATTTCAGACTTCCTGAGCTTTAAACATGTATTAACAATGAGCACATACAATCAATTAAAAACAAAGCTTACGTAGTCGGCAGGATTCGAACCTGCGCGGGGAAACCCCAATGGATTTCTAGTCCATCGCCTTAACCACTCGGCCACGACTACATGCTCGCACAATTATTTGTGAAATATCCAAAAGAAGTAAACGAAACCCGTAGTAATGCTGTAGGTGGCAGTATAGGCTAACTAATGAACCGAAGTCAAATGTCTTTGTTGAAACTGTCAGATTTGTACAATGCAAGCACACGTGGGAAATGTAAATAAAATATAATTTTTGTTAACGTTCATAATAATGAATACATCTTTATTTCAAAATACGTAGCTATTTAACTGATCTTTTCAAGAAACACCCCCATCCACAAAAACAAAGTAGTTATTTAATTGAACTGAAAAATTGACTTGCTTCATGGCTGTTGCCAGAGCACTCGAGCACGTTCTGGCTAGCGTGAGCGGACTTAGCAGATAACAAGATCTACAAAGTATTTCATGCTAATAAAACATACCATAATTATGTTCGTTTTTATTATACACATGGCAACTTACAGAGACTAGGGTGTGTGAACTATGCATCAGCTGTAGAGTCACTTACATTTACATCTCACCCGAAAAACGGAGCACAAGGAGGTTACGTGACTTGCTCAGGGTCACACAATGAGTCAGTGGCTGAGGTGGGATTTGTACCGGGGGACCTCCTGGTTAAAAGCCCTTTATCTTTAACCACTGGACCACACAGCGTCCTATAACAAAATCACACCCCAGATGGGACTCGAAACCACAATCCATGGCTTAGAAAGCCAGTGTCTTATCCATTAGGCCACAAGGGCTGACGCGAAAAGCACATTTGGTAGTAATAAAGAAAGTGGGAACAATAGTATCGTGGTTTAATACATCATATCCAAGCCATCGTTGCTGTTCAAACACAGCAGAGTGTTACACTGGGAAAGGGCCGTACTTGTCAGTACGTATTTGACATTCATGTGGGAAGATTTAAGATTGTGAAGAAGTTTAAGTATGCTGCGTATTTGCGCATTGGGAACCTTACATAATTAGGTTTTTGATTAATGCCACTTTCTTACGGACAGTAATCAAGGTGACGATACAAGACCAGAGCCAATAAAGCAGTTATTTTCCTTTCCTTTCATTACCATATTCTAGTGTGCTTGTTCAGAATATGCGTGAATCGTGAAAACGTCTTGCGAATATGTGAACAAAGCCAGCATTCACTTTATTGATCACCATGTGGATTAACCGCTATTGGAACACAGATGATTGTGTTAAAGATGTTAATAGACTTTTAATGTACACGTTTTAGAGCTAAACGTTTGCTGAGACAGTTCAAGCGCTGTAGCAGTGTTTAACTATTTCCTGGATGTTTGCCTTTTGGTCTTACTCTGGAAAAAGTAATAATAATAATAAAAAGTAGGCAAAACCATTTTTTGAGAAACCGCATTTGGGAGAAAAACTAACAGTTTGGAAACACATTTGCAAAGGCATTGGATTCTATTGTGGTGTTTCCGAACTGTTGAACGTTTCTCATTACATGCAGGTTTACTGGCTTGACAAAAAGGCGAGTGACGAAAAGAATGCTGTCTCGATAGCAACATCGCGTCAAGCTGAAATAGCTCAGTTGGGAGAGCGTTAGACTGTAACGGTCCCTGCTTCGATACCGGGTTTTTGTATACAGAACGACTAGGGTTATTTGTTCTTAATTAACTTTTTGAATTAAAAAAACAGCACATTTTTTCTTTAGTGTAATTGGAGGAAATAAAAACGTATTATAGTGCCATTTTCTAATGCGATAAAGAAATGCAAAAAGCATCATCTCTGCGTGGGCTTGAAACACCAAAATTTCGATTAACAGCCGATCGTGCTAACCGATTATGGTGTTTTATTAGATAACACCCTGGGAGCTCAACAGAACAGTGTGTATGCATATTGCTAAAATGGAAACCAAATATACACGATTCAAATGGGAATCGTATTCAGATTTTAAGCACAAATTTGATAGACTTCACAGTGCAAAGGAGGAAGGCAGACAATTGAAATGAGGCAACTGGCTCCTACTTTTTAAATCATACGAGAAACTTGAACCCAATTAAGCTTTTAACCGCCTGCAGTTTGGAATGAGTTTGAAATGTTGTTGTAACACCTCACTGGGCAACAGCAATTGCATTATATGAAAGTCCCTGTTAATTTCTCAGCGGCACAGCTGCCGGTGCCACTAAGAGTTGGAGGGAGACGGTCGGCCACTTGCCCATAAAACAATACTTTCAGAGATCATTTCTATAGCGATTTGCTAGCGAAATGCGTTTTTAAAGTGTTTGGACTCGCTATCCACGAGGAAGAGTGAGAGTGTTCACTTTTGAGCGTGAAGGAGGCAGTGAGTGTTGTTTTTTGGCCAACTGCTCCCTGTTATTGATGACCCCTCCAGTGTTCCTTAGGGGGCTGGAGGAAGCGGACACGTTCTGAGTGGGTATCTTTCCTAAAGGTACGCAAGACGAACTACAGTTGCAAAGCACTGCTGCTTTTTCGACGATTGATTAAAACTATCATTCTGACTGAAAACACGGATCACATTAATTGTGATCGGTTTGATACCAATAGGCTTACATGGCAGGTATTGTGTATAGACAATGTCATATACACAGAAATGAACACGGAGTGTGTTTATTAAGGGCTGACTCATTGAAACGTTCGAGAGATCTCGGTGTACTGGACAAATATACTGGATTTTTTCCATGTCGTAATTGTGCCGCCTGTGATAATGCGTTTGAAACTAGAGATAATGTGAGATAATGTCTGTTACTGGCGGATAGTTTACAAATGTACTCAATTATGTTACAACTTTTGTGTCTACGAAAATATCTGTAACATTTATGTAAGTCCTGTGTGTTTTTTTCATGAAGTTAATTTGCTAACAGACTGTTCTGATTTGTTTCTAACCGTGAAGCGATCGCTCTGTTTGCCCTAAATTTTCTGTCTGTAAGAGGAGTGTCCTTGTGATCCCATATAGAATGCGACGAAACAGGTTGCCCTCCTTAATATAAACAGAAAAAGAATAAGTTCACGCACACACCAGGTGATTTACTGTAGCGTCAGACATTGGAGGTTCAGCAGTGTACTGCAGTGTTGTGCAAAGTCGTCGGTGTAAGTCAGGATGGCCGAGCGGTCTAAGGCGCTGCGTTCAGGTCGCAGTCTCTCTGGAGGCGTGGGTTCGAATCCCACTTCTGACAAACCTTTTTGTTCATTTATTTCTTAAAACGTCCACCGAATGCTTGGTAATTTGATTTGTTTTTCTTGTTAGTATTCAAATCACAAGGTCGTTAAATGAGAGAAAGTCACCGCAAGCCTGCACCTCACCACATCCTTCACACTGTTAAACTGCCTCATTATGACGAGGCCTCTAATTATGCCTTTCCAATACTTTGAATGTGTTATTGTTCAGTTTAACATGAGAACATCTTGGTAGAACAATCATAATGTCCGCAGGACTTATTTTCCTCGGGTTCTAGTATCAAGTTTTGAGTGTGTGGCCGGTTAGCTCAGTTGGTTAGAGCATGGTGCTAATAACGCCAAGGTTGCGGGTTTGATCCCCAAAATGAACATTCTTTAACAAAATGAACCGAAGCGATATGAAGTACAACCAGTAATATTTCAGACTTCCTGTGCTTTAAACATGTATTAACAATGAACACATACAATCAATTAAAAACAAAGCTTACGTAGTCGGCAGGATTCGAACCTGCGCGGGGAAACCCCAATGGATTTCAAGTCCATCGCCTTAACCACGCGGCCACGTAATGCTGTAGATGGCAGTATAGGCTAACTAATGAACCCAAGTCAAATGCCTTTGTTGAAACTGTCAGATTTGTACAAGGCAAGCACACATGGGAAAAGTAAATACAATATACTTTCTGTTAACGTTCATAATAATGAATACATCTTTATTTCAAAATACGTAGCTATTTAATCCTAACAGAAACAATAGGCTTCCCAGCCATCAGCTTGGAAGCAGAATGGAGATCAAATCGGACGAATAACGAGTGCAAAATGGAATGTGGAAATCAATGTAAAGGCAGTTTAAATAAGAGCAGCTGCAATACATTAAATAGAGTTATATTTAAGAGCAAGCAGTAACTGCAGTAGAGTATTTAATTATGGATGGACCAAACTTGCAGGTCGCCACTGTCACATTTTCCAGGAAATCACGGCTAATACTGAGAAAGAAAACAGATGATAACCTAACAGAAAACTAGTGAAAAACACTGCACTGATTAACTGAACGGGTCAAACGTAGCCTACTGAATTGCTGAATTGTTGGGGGGAGCGTGGCGCATCCAGCTGAGGCGCTTCATCTGAATTGCAAGGTGTGCCTTATAGCCTGGAGATCGCTGGTTCCAATCCAGACTATGCCATCGCCGACAGGAACGCCGAGGGGGCGGCGCACAGTTGGCAGAGTGCCACCCGGGTTGGGAGGGTTTAGGTCAGCTTGGTAATCATTGTCTCAACAAACTCCAGCGACTCCTGTGGCGACCGGTCTCCAGCGAGTTGTGGGCAGAACTGCGTTTCCTCAAACACCGCTACAGCCAGGTGCGGCTGGCTTTGCTGTTGCAGTGTGACAAGAGGAGGGTGGCTGACGGCGTTTGTTTCAGAGGATGCGCATGATGAGTCTTCGTTCTCCCGAGTCGATACGGGAAGCTGCAGCAGCGCCATAAAAAAAAAACAATTGGATATTCCAAATTGGGAGAATTTTTTAAAATATTACAAAAAAATAAATTAAATAGTTAAGCTTCAAAAAATCTATTTTTGACTGAGCGAGTTAAGTGTGTACGGTATCCTGACAACACAACACGTTGAAAACACAGAAAAGACGCTGAGAAAAAAAAAGTTTCCTATTTCCTGTTTAATTAAGAAAATACAATAAAAAAAGATTATTCTCTTACTTGTCTTCCTGCCATATCCCCTCTTTTTTGGTCAAATATTGAATATATTCGTATTCAATTTCAAACGACTGTTCTTTGTTCCCATGATGCATCTGTGATGGGCTGGGTTTTAGCGATCGCGATAATTTCTGATATTTTACAGTGGCTGGACTTTATAATAATAAAAAAATGAAAAAGGGTAACGAGCGACAAATGCATTAATTTCTGTCGATTTGTTCTATTTTAATGGGTTATAATTTTACAAATTTAAAAGACATTCATTAAGAAAAGATAAAACTAATTTAATCACCTTTAAGGATTATGTTTTTATTGACAGAAATATATTTGATGTATGTGTGTTTGGCATGAAATCAAATAAAGTCCCATTGGATTTTGCTTGAAAAGAGGAAACACAAAAGATGTTTTTTTAGGTTTTTTTAGGTTTTTTTTAAATAAAGCATTTATTCAACATGTTTGTTTTTTTTTTTACAAAAATACAACACAATACAACACGGAATGTTTTTATTTTTTTGTTAAAAGAATGACAAATGTTAAAATATTTTCTCGTTTTTTTTCTGTTTGTTGTTGGGCTGCCATCTTGGTAAGAGCTTGTCAATTGTCGCATGTGAACACAGCCCCTACCAAAATGTCCAGTACAGTACAGTACCGTGCTGTTAGATTAGACTGGACTGTATTGAATTAGCTGGCTCTCAGATCCCCAGTACAGTACCGTGCTGTTAGATTAGACTGGACTGTATTGAATTAGATGGCTCTCAGATCCCCAGTACAGTACAGTGCTGTTAGATTAGACTGGACTGTATTGAATTAGCTGGCACTCAGATACCCAGTACAGTACCGTGCTGTTAGATTAGACTGGACTGTATTGAATTAGCTGGCTCTCAGGTCACCAGTACAGTACCGTGCTGTTAGATTAGACTGGACTGTATTGAATTAGCTGGCACTCAGATCACCAGTACAGTACCATGCTGTTAGATTAGACTGGACTGTATTGAATTAGCTGGCTCTCATATCTCCAGTACAGTACCGTGCTGTTAGATTCGACTGGACTGTATTGCATTAGCTGGCTCTCATATCTCCAGTACAGTGCTGTTAGATTAGACTGGACTGTATTGAATTAGCTGGCTCTCAGGTCACCAGTACAGTACCGTGCTGTTAGATTAGACTGGACTGTATTGAATTAGCTGGATCTCAGATCCCATGTACAGTACAGTGCTGTTAGATTAGACTGGAATGTATTGAATTAGCTGGCTCTCAGATCATGAGTACAGTACAGTGCTGTTAGATTAGACTGGACTGTATTGAATAAACTGGCTCTCAGATCTCCAGTACAGTGCTGTTAGATAAGACTGGACTGTACTGAATTAGCTGGCTCTCAGATCCCCAGTACAGTGCTGTTAGATTAGACTGGACTGTATTGAATTAGCTGGCTCTCATATCTCCAGTACAGTACAGTGCTGTTAGATTAGACTGGACTGTATTGAATTAGCTGGCTCTCAGATCCCCAGTACAGTACAGTGCTGTTAGATTAGACTGGACTGTATTGAATTAGCTGGCTCTCAGTTCCCCAGTACAGTACCGTGCTGTTAGATTAGACTGGACTGTATTGAATTAGCTGGCTCTCAGATCCCCTGTACAGTATAGTGCTGTTAGATTAGACTGGACTGTATTGAATTAGCTGGCTCTCAGATCCCCAGTACAGCACAGTGCTGTTAGATTCGACTGGACTGTATTGAATTAGCTGTCTCCCAGATCCCCAGTACAGTACTGTGCTGTTAGATTAGACTGGACTGTATTGAATTAGCTGGCTCTCAGATCCACAGTAGAGTACAGTGCTGTTAGATTAGACTGGACTGTATTGAATTAGCTGGCTCTCAGATCCCCAGTACAGTACAGTGCTGTTAGATTAGACTGGACTGTATTGAATTAGCTGGCTCTCAGTTCCCAAGTACAGTACCGTGCTGTTAGATTAGACTGGACTGTATTGAATTAGCTGGCTCTCAGATCCCCAGTACAGTACAGTGCTGTTAGATTAGACTGGACTGTATTGAATTAGCTGGCTCTCAGATCCCCAGTACAGCACAGTGCTGTTAGATTCGACTGGACTGTATTGAATTAGCTGGCTCTCAGATCCCCAGTACAGTACCGTGCTGTTAGATTAGACTGGACTGTATTGAATTAGCTGGCTCTCAGATCCCCAGTACAGTGCTGATAGATTAGACTGGACTGTATTGAATTAGCTGGCTCTCAGATCCCCAGAACAGTACCGTGCTGTTAGATTCGACTGGACTGGATTGAATTAGCTGGCTCTCAGATCCCCAGTACAGTACAGTGCTGTTAGATTAGACTGGACTGTATTGAATTAGCTGGCTCTCAGATTCCCAGTACAGTACCGTGCTGTTAGATTAGACTGGACTGTATTGAATTAGCTGGCTCTCAGATCATGAGTACAGTACAGTGCTGTTAGATTAGACTGGACTGTATTGAATAAACGGGCTCTCAGATCTCCAGTACAGTGCTGTTAGATAAGACTGGACTGTACTGATTTAGCTGGCTCTCAGATCCCCAGTACAGTGCTGTTAGATTAGACTGGACTGTATTGAATTAGCTGGCTCTCATATCCCCAGTACAGTACAGTGCTGTTAGATTAGACTGGACTGTATTGAATTAGCTGGCTCTCAGATCCCCAGTACAGTACAGTGCTGTTAGATTAGACTGGACTGTATTGAATTAGCTGGCTCTCAGTTCCCCAGTACAGTACCGTGCTGTTAGATTAGACTGGACTGTATTGAATTAGCTGGCTCTCAGATCCCCTGTACAGTACAGTGCTGTTAGATTAGACTGGACTGTATTGAATTAGCTGGCTCTCAGATCCCCAGTACAGCACAGTGCTGTTAGATTCGACTGGACTGTATTGAATTAGCTGTCTCCCAGATCCCCAGTACAGTACTGTGCTGTTAGATTAGACTGTACTGTATTGAATTAGCTGGCTCTCAGATCCCCAGTACAGTACAGTGCTGTTAGATTAGACTGGACTGTATTGAATTAGATGGCTCTCAGATCCCCAGTACAGTACAGTGCTGTTAGATTAGACTGGACTGTATTGAATTAGCTGGCTCTCAGTTCCCCAGTACAGTACCGTGCTGTTAGATTAGACTGGACTGTATTGAATAAACTGGCTCTCAGATCTCCAGTACAGTGCTGTTAGATAAGACTGGACTGTACTGAATTAGCTGGCTCTCAGATCCCCAGTACAGTGCTGTTAGATTAGACTGGACTGTATTGAATTAGCTGGCTCTCAGATCCCCAGTACAGTACAGGGCTGTTAGATTAGACTGGAATGTATTGAATTAGCTGGCTCTCATATCTCCAGTACAGTACAGTGCTATTAGATTAGACTGGACTGTATTGAATTAGCTGGCTCTCAGATCCCCAGTACAGTACAGTGCTGTTAGATTAGACTGGACTGTATTGAATTAGCTGGCTCTCAGATCACCAGTACAGTACAGTGCTATTAGATTAGACTGGACTGTATTGAATTAGCTGGCTCTCAGATCCCCAGTACAGCACAGTGCTGTTAGATTAGACTGGACTGTATTGAATTAGCTGTCTCCCAGATCCCCAGTACAGTACTGTGCTGTTAGATTAGACTGGACTGTATTGAATTAGCTGGCTCTCAGTTCCCCAGTACAGTACCGTGCTGTTAGATTAGACTGGACTGTATTGAATTAGCTGGCTCTCAGATCCCCAGTACAGTGCTGTTAGATTAGACTGGACTGTATTGAATTAGCTGGCTCTCAGATCCCCAGTACAGTACCGTGCTGTTAGATTCGACTGGACTGTATTGAATTAGCTGGCTCTCAGATCCCCAGTACAGTACAGTGCTGTTAGATTAGACTGGACTGTATTGAATTAGCTGGCTCTCAGATTCCCAGTACAGTACCGTGCTGTTAGATTAGACTGGACTCTATTGAATTAGCTGGCTCTCAGATCATGAGTACAGTACAGTGCTGTTAGATTAGACTGGACTGTATTGAATTAGCTGGCTCTCAGATATCCAGTACAGTGCTGTTAGATAAGACTGGACTGTACTGAATTAGCTGGCTCTCAGATCCACAGTACAGTGCTGTTAGATTAGACTGGACTGTATTGAATTAGCTGGCTCTCATATCTCCAGTACAGTACTGTGCTGGTAGATTAGACTGGACTGTATTGAATTAGCTGGCTCTCATATCTCCAGTACAGTACTGTGCTGTTAGATTAGACTGGACTGTATTGAATTAGCTGGCTCTCAGATCACCAGTACAGTACCGTGCTGTTAGATTAGACTGGACTGTATTGAATTAGCTGGCTCTCAGATCCCCAGTACAGTACAGTGCTGTTAGATTACACTGGACTGTATTGAATTAGCTGGCTCTCAGATCCCCAGTACAGTACTGTGCTGTCAGATAAGACTGGACTGTATTGAATTAGCTGGCTCTCATATCTCCAGTACAGTACAGTGCTGTTAGATTAGACTGGAATGTATTGAATTAGCTGGCTCTCAGATCCCCAGTACAGCACAGTGCTGTTAGATTCGACTGGACTGTATTGAATTAGCTGTCTCCCAGATCCCCAGTACAGTACTGTGCTGTCAGATAAGACTGGACTGTATTGAATTAGCTGGCTCTCATATCTCCAGTACAGTACAGTGCTGTTAGATTAGACTGGACTGTATTGAATTAGCTGGCTCTCAGATCCCCAGTACAGCACAGTGCTGTTAGATTCGACTGGACTGTATTGAATTAGCTGTCTCCCAGATCCCCAGTACAGTACTGTGCTGTTAGATTAGACTGGACTGTATTGAATTAGCTGGCTCTCAGATCCCCAGTAGAGTACAGTGCTGTTAGATTAGACTGGACTGTATTGAATTAGCTGGCTCTCAGATCCCCAGTACAGTACAGTGCTGTTAGATTAGACTGGACTGTATTGAATTAGCTGGCACTCAGTTCCCCAGTACAGTACCGTGCTGTTAGATTAGACTGGACTGTATTGAATTAGCTGGCTCTCAGATCCCCAGTACAGTACAGTGCTGTTAGATTAGACTGGACTGTATTGAATTAGCTGGCTCTCAGATCCCCAGTACAGCACAGTGCTGTTAGATTCGACTGGACTGTATTGAATTAGCTGGCTCTCAGATCCCCAGTACAGTACCGTGCTGTTAGATTAGACTGGACTGTATTGAATTAGCTGGCTCTCAGATCCCCAGTACAGTGCTGATAGATTAGACTGGACTGTATTGAATTAGCTGGCTCTCAGATCCCCAGAACAGTACCGTGCTGTTAGATTAGACTGGACTGGATTGAATTAGCTGGCTCTCAGATCCCCAGTACAGTACAGTGCTGTTAGATTAGACTGGACTGTATTGAATTAGCTGGCTCTCAGATTCCCAGTACAGTACCGTGCTGTTAGATTAGACTGGACTGTATTGAATTAGCTGGCTCTCAGATCATGAGTACAGTACAGTGCTGTTAGATTAGACTGGACTGTATTGAATAAACGGGCACTCAGATCTCCAGTACAGTGCTGTTAGATAAGACTGGACTGTACTGAATTAGCTGGCTCTCAGATCCCCAGTACAGTGCTGTTAGATTAGACTGGACTGTATTGAATTAGCTGGCTCTCATATCCCCAGTACAGTACAGTGCTGTTAGATTAGACTGGACTGTATTGAATTAGCTGGCTCTCAGATCCCCAGTACAGTACAGTGCTGTTAGATTCGACTGGACTGTATTGAATTAGCTGGCTCTCAGTTCCCCAGTACAGTACCGTGCTGTTAGATTAGACTGGACTGTATTGAATTAGCTGGCTCTCAGATCCCCTGTACAGTACAGTGCTGTTAGATTAGACTGGACTGTATTGAATTAGCTGGCTCTCAGATCCCCAGTACAGTACAGTGCTGTTAGATTAGACTGGACTGTATTGAATTAGCTGGCTCTCAGTTCCCCAGTACAGTACCGTGCTGTTAGATTAGACTGGACTGTATTGAATAAACTGGCTCTCAGATCTCCAGTACAGTGCTGTTAGATTAGACTGGACTGTACTGAATTAGCTGGCTCTCAGATCCCCAGTACAGTGCTGTTAGATTAGACTGGACTGTATTGAATTAGCTGGCTCTCAGATCCCCAGTACAGTACAGGGCTGTTAGATTAGACTGGAATGTATTGAATTAGCTGGCTCTCATATCTCCAGTACAGTACAGTGCTATTAGATTAGACTGGACTGTATTGAATTAGCTGGCTCTCAGATCCCCAGTACAGTACAGTGCTGTTAGATTAGACTGGACTGTATTGAATTAGCTGGCTCTCAGATCCCCAGTACAGTACTGTGCTGTCAGATAAGACTGGACTGTATTGAATTAGCTGGCTCTCATATCTCCAGTACAGTACAGTGCTGTTAGATTAGACTGGAATGTATTGAATTAGCTGGCTCTCAGATCCCCAGTACAGCACAGTGCTGTTAGATTCGACTGGACTGTATTGAATTAGCTGTCTCCCAGATCCCCAGTACAGTACTGTGCTGTCAGATAAGACTGGACTGTATTGAATTAGCTGGCTCTCATATCTCCAGTACAGTACAGTGCTGTTAGATTAGACTGGACTGTATTGAATTAGCTGGCTCTCAGTTCCCCAGTACAGTACCGTGCTGTTAGATTAGACTGGACTGTATTGAATTAGCTGGCTCTCAGATCCCCTGTACAGTACAGTGCTGTTAGATTAGACTGGACTGTATTGAATTAGCTGGCTCTCAGATCCCCAGTACAGCACAGTGCTGTTAGATTCGACTGGACTGTATTGAATTAGCTGTCTCCCAGATCCCCAGTACAGTACTGTGCTGTTAGATTAGACTGTACTGTATTGAATTAGCTGGCTCTCAGATCCCCAGTACAGTACAGTGCTGTTAGATTAGACTGGACTGTATTGAATTAGCTGGCTCTCAGATCCCCAGTACAGTACAGTGCTGTTAGATTAGACTGGACTGTATTGAATTAGCTGGCTCTCAGTTCCCCAGTACAGTACCGTGCTGTTAGATTAGACTGGACTGTATTGAATAAACTGGCTCTCAGATCTCCAGTACAGTGCTGTTAGATAAGACTGGACTGTACTGAATTAGCTGGCTCTCAGATCCCCAGTACAGTGCTGTTAGATTAGACTGGACTGTATTGAATTAGCTGGCTCTCAGATCCCCAGTACAGTACAGGGCTGTTAGATTAGACTGGAATGTATTGAATTAGCTGGCTCTCATATCTCCAGTACAGTACAGTGCTATTAGATTAGACTGGACTGTATTGAATTAGCTGGCTCTCAGATCCCCAGTACAGTACAGTGCTGTTAGATTAGACTGGACTGTATTGAATTAGCTGGCTCTCAGATCCCCAGTACAGTAGTGTGCTGTCAGATAAGACTGGACTGTATTGAATTAGCTGGCTCTCATATCTCCAGTACAGTACAGTGCTGTTAGATTAGACTGGAATGTATTGAATTAGCTGGCTCTCAGATCCCCAGTACAGCACAGTGCTGTTAGATTCGACTGGACTGTATTGAATTAGCTGTCTCCCAGATCCCCAGTACAGTACTGTGCTGTCAGATAAGACTGGACTGTATTGAATTAGCTGGCTCTCATATCTCCAGTACAGTACAGTGCTGTTAGATTAGACTGGACTGTATTGAATTAGCTGGCTCTCAGATCCCCAGTACAGCACAGTGCTGTTAGATTCGACTGGACTGTATTGAATTAGCTGTCTCCCAGATCCCCAGTACAGTACTGTGCTGTTAGATTAGACTGGACTGTATTGAATTAGCTGGCTCTCAGATCCCCAGTAGAGTACAGTGCTGTTAGATTAGACTGGACTGTATTGAATTAGCTGGCTCTCAGATCCCCAGTACAGTACAGTGCTGTTAGATTAGACTGGACTGTATTGAATTAGCTGGCTCTCAGTTCCCCAGTACAGTACCGTGCTGTTAGATTAGACTGGACTGTATTGAATTAGCTGGCTCTCAGATCCCCAGTACAGTACAGTGCTGTTAGATTAGACTGGACTGTATTGAATTAGCTGGCTCTCAGATACCCAGTACAGCACAGTGCTGTTAGATTCGACTGGACTGTATTGAATTAGCTGGCTCTCAGATCCCCAGTACAGTACCGTGCTGTTAGATTAGACTGGACTGTATTGAATTAGCTGGCTCTCAGATCCCCAGTACAGTGCTGATAGATTAGACTGGACTGTATTGAATTAGCTGGCTCTCAGATCCCCAGAACAGTACCGTGCTGTTAGATTCGACTGGACTGGATTGAATTAGCTGGCTCTCAGATCCCCAGTACAGTACAGTGCTGTTAGATTAGACTGGACTGTATTGAATTAGCTGGCTCTCAGATTCCCAGTACAGTACCGTGCTGTTAGATTAGACTGGACTGTATTGAATTAGCTGGCTCTCAGATCATGAGTACAGTACAGTGCTGTTAGATTAGACTGGACTGTATTGAATAAACGGGCACTCAGATCTCCAGTACAGTGCTGTTAGATAAGACTGGACTGTACTGAATTAGCTGGCTCTCAGATCCCCAGTACAGTGCTGTTAGATTAGACTGGACTGTATTGAATTAGCTGGCTCTCATATCCCCAGTACAGTACAGTGCTGTTAGATTAGACTGGACTGTATTGAATTAGCTGGCTCTCAGATCCCCAGTACAGTACAGTGCTGTTAGATTAGACTGGACTGTATTGAATTAGCTGGCTCTCAGTTCCCCAGTACAGTACCGTGCTGTTAGATTAGACTGGACTGTATTGAATTAGCTGGCTCTCAGATCCCCTGTACAGTACAGTGCTGTTAGATTAGACTGGACTGTATTGAATTAGCTGGCTCTCAGATCCCCAGTACAGCACAGTGCTGTTAGATTCGACTGGACTGTATTGAATTAGCTGTCTCCCAGATCCCCAGTACAGTACTGTGCTGTTAGATTAGACTGTACTGTATTGAATTAGCTGGCTCTCAGATCCCCAGTACAGTACAGTGCTGTTAGATTAGACTGGACTGTATTGAATTAGCTGGCTCTCAGATCCCCAGTACAGTACAGTGCTGTTAGATTAGACTGGACTGTATTGAATTAGCTGGCTCTCAGTTCCCCAGTACAGTACCGTGCTGTTAGATTAGACTGGACTGTATTGAATAAACTGGCTCTCAGATCTCCAGTACAGTGCTGTTAGATAAGACTGGACTGTACTGAATTAGCTGGCTCTCAGATCCCCAGTACAGTGCTGTTAGATTAGACTGGACTGTATTGAATTAGCTGGCTCTCAGATCCCCAGTACAGTACAGGGCTGTTAGATTAGACTGGAATGTATTGAATTAGCTGGCTCTCATATCTCCAGTACAGTACAGTGCTATTAGATTAGACTGGACTGTATTGAATTAGCTGGCTCTCAGATCCCCAGTACAGTACAGTGCTGTTAGATTAGACTGGACTGTATTGAATTAGCTGGCTCTCAGATCACCAGTACAGTACAGTGCTATTAGATTAGACTGGACTGTATTGAATTAGCTGGCTCTCAGATCCCCAGTACAGCACAGTGCTGTTAGATTAGACTGGACTGTATTGAATTAGCTGTCTCCCAGATCCCCAGTACAGTACTGTGCTGTTAGATTAGACTGGACTGTATTGAATTAGCTGGCTCTCAGTTCCCCAGTACAGTACCGTGCTGTTAGATTAGACTGGACTGTATTGAATTAGCTGGCTCTCAGATCCCCAGTACAGTGCTGTTAGATTAGACTGGACTGTATTGAATTAGCTGGCTCTCAGATCCCCAGTACAGTACCGTGCTGTTAGATTCGACTGGACTGTATTGAATTAGCTGGCTCTCAGATCCCCAGTACAGTACAGTGCTGTTAGATTAGACTGGACTGTATTGAATTAGCTGGCTCTCAGATTCCCAGTACAGTACCGTGCTGTTAGATTAGACTGGACTGTATTGAATTAGCTGGCTCTCAGATCATGAGTACAGTACAGTGCTGTTAGATTAGACTGGACTGTATTGAATTAGCTGGCTCTCAGATATCCAGTACAGTGCTGTTAGATAAGACTGGACTGTACTGAATTAGCTGGCTCTCAGATCCACAGTACAGTGCTGTTAGATTAGACTGGACTGTATTGAATTAGCTGGCTCTCATATCTCCAGTACAGTACTGTGCTGTTAGATTAGACTGGACTGTATTGAATTAGCTGGCTCTCAGATCCCCAGTACAGTACCGTGCTGTTAGATTAGACTGGACTGTATTGAATTAGCTGGCTCTCAGATCCCCAGTACAGTACAGTGCTGTTAGATTAGACTGGACTGTATTGAATTAGCTGGCTCTCAGATCCCCAGTACAGTACTGTGCTGTCAGATAAGACTGGACTGTATTGAATTAGCTGGCTCTCATATCTCCAGTACAGTACAGTGCTGTTAGATTAGACTGGAATGTATTGAATTAGCTGGCTCTCAGATCCCCAGTACAGTGCCGTGCTGTTAGATTAGACTGGACTGTATTGAATTAGCTGGCTCTCAGATCCCCAGTGCAGTACAGTGCTGTTTTTAAAATCCATAAAAATGTTGTAAATCTTAAATTCCTGAGATCTAACACTTATGAAAATTAATGAACAAAATAAACAAATAAATACATAAATGAAAAAATCAATACACAACTTTATAAACAAATTCCTAAAATTACACAAATTCAGGCAATCCAACACCTTAAAAAAAAAAAAAAAAGTACAAAGTAACACGGAACAGTCCATTATAGTTAGTATAGGGGGTGATTGGTCTAAGGCTATTGTGCATATTATTATTATCATTATTATTATTATTATTATTATTATTATTATTATTATTATTATTACAGTATTATTACTAGTCCAAACTCCCCCACCCCTCTCTTTGACTGCACCTAAATGGATCAGTCCCTTCAAAAAAAAAATAGTCATTTTGCACTGAAATTAAATAAAATACATGCAATTTCAAAGTAAAAAGAAAACAGTTTCAAATTGTAACATCTGAAACACATTTTTTATATATATATAATCTGTAAACATCTTAAAACAGTTGCAGAATATTTTGTAGTGATTTTCATAGCAATTAAGAAAGTCAAAGAGAGAGAGAGAGAGAGAGAGAGAGAGAGAGAGAGAGAGAGAGAGAGAGACATAAAACTGGGAAAAAAGGCAAAACACTTTAAAAGAAGTGTAATTTGTAATTCATTATGAACAGAGCTGCACAGAGCAGGTCTGTAGGAAACTCAAGACGGCAGAGCTGCACAGAGCAGTTCTATAGGAAACTCAACACTGCAGAGCTGCACAGAGCAGGTCTATAGGAAACTCAAGACGGCAGAGCTGCACAGAGCAGGTCTATAGGAAACTCAACACTGCAGAGCTGCACAGAGCAGGTCTATATGAAACTCAACACTGCAGAGCTGCACAGAGCAGTTCTATAGGAAACTCAACACTGCAGAGCTGCACAGAGCAGGTCTATAGGAAACTCAAGACGGCAGAGCTGCACAGAGCAGGTCTATAGGAAACTCAACACTGCAGAGCTGCACAGAGCAGGTCTATAGGAAACTCAACACTGCAGAGCTGCACAGAGCAGGTCTATAGGAAACTCAACACTGCAGAGCTGCACAGAGCAGGTCTATAGGAAACTCAACACTGCAGAGCTGCACAGAGCAGGTCTATAGGAAACTCAAGACGGCAGAGCTGCACAGAGCAGGTCTATAGGAAACTCAACACTGCAGAGCTGCACAGAGCAGTTCTATAGGAAACTCAACACTGCAGAGATGCACAGAGCAGATCTATAGGAAACTCAACACTGCAGAGCAGCACAGTGCAGGTCTATAGGAAACTCAACACTGCAGAGCTGCACAGAGCAGGTCTATAGGAAACTCGACACTGCAGAGCTGCACAGAGCAGGTCTATAGGAAACTCAACACTGCAGAGCTGCACAGAGCAGGTCTATAGGAAACTCAACACTGCAGAGCTGCACAGTGCAGGTCTATAGGAAATTCAACACTGCAGAGCTGCACAGAGCAGGTCTATAGGAAACTCAACACTGCAGAGCTGCACAGAGCAGGTCTATAGGAAACTCAACACTGCAGAGCTGCACAGAGCAGGTCTATAGGAAACTCAACACTGCAGAGCTGCACAGAGCAGGTCTATAGGAAACTCAACACTGCAGAGCTGTACAGAGCAGGTTAAAAGGAAAGACAGATCAACACTGCAGAGCTGTACAGAGCGAGTCTATAGGAAAGACAACATTTCATTTTTTTATATAACTTTTTAGATTAGTTCCTTTTAAAACAGTGCTTTCCCTGGGTCTCTCTCAAACACTTTCAATGAGACTCCCTATCGCACAGCAGTTTCAATGAGACTCCCTATTACACAGCATTTTCAATAAGACTCCCTATCACACAGCAGTTTCAATAAGACTCCCTATCACACAGCAGTTTCAATGAGACTCCCTATTTCACAGCAGTTTCAATAAGACTCCCTATTGCACAGCAGTTTCAATAAGACCCCCTGTCACACAGCAGTTTCAATGAGACTCATCCTATTTCACAGCAGTTTCAATGAGACTCCCTATTGCACAGCAGTTTCAATAAGACCCCCTGTCACACAGCAGTTTCAATGAGACTCCCTATTGCACAGCAGTTTCAATGAGACTCCCTATCGCACAGCAGTTTCAATAAGACTCCCTATCGCACAGCAGTTTCAATAAGACTCCCTATCGCACAGCAGTTTCAATAAGACTCCCTATTGCACAGCAGTTTCAATAAGACTCCCTATTGCACAGCAGTTTCAATAAGACTCCCTATTGCACAGCAGTTTCAATAAGACTCGTTATCACACAGCAGTTTTAATAAGACTCATTATCGCACAGCAGTTTCAATAAGACTCCCTATCGCACAGCAGTTTCAGTAAGACTCCCTATTACAGAGCAGTTTTAATAAGACTCCCTTTTGCACAGCTGTTTTAATGAGACTCCCTATTGCACAGCAGTTTCAATAAGACTCCCTATCGCACAGCAGTTTCAATAAGACTCCCTATCGCACAGCAGTTTCAATAAGACTCCCTATTGCACAGCAGTTTCAATAAGACTCCCTATTGCACAGCAGTTTCAATAAGACTCCCTATCACACAGCAGTTTTAATGAGACTCATTATCACACAGCAGTTTTAATAAGACTCATTATCGCACAGCAGTTTCAATAAGACTCCCTATCGCACAGCAGTTTCAATAAGACTCCCTATCGCACAGCAGTTTCAATAAGACTCCCTATCGCACAGCAGTTTCAATGATACTCCCTATCGCACAGCAGTTTCAGTAAGGCTCCCTATTACAGAGCAGTTTTAATAAGACTCCCTTTTGCACAGCTGTTTTAATGAGACTCCCTATTGCACAGCAGTTTCAATGAGACTCCCTATCGCACAGCAGTTTCAATAAGACTCCCTATCGCACAGCAGTTTCAATAAGACTCCCTATCGCACAGCAGTTTCAATGAGACTCCCTATCACACAGCAGTTTCAATGAGACTCCCTATTGCACAGCAGTTTCAATAAGACTCCCTATCACACAGCAGTTTCAATGAGACTCCCTATTGCACAGCAGTTTCAATAAGACTCATTATCGCACAGCAGTTTTAATAAGACTCATTATCGCACAGCAGTTTTAATAAGACTCATTATCACACAGCAGTTTCAGAGCAGAGCTGGTCTATAGGAAACTCAACACTGCAGAGCAGTAATTGAATCGTAATATCTTTTCAATATAGACTTTAAGGGGAAATTCACAAATGCTCTTCACATGGTTTCAGGAAAAAGAAAGTGAAGGGTGAGAGAGAGGGAGAGGGTGAGAGTGAGGGAGAGAGAGAGGAGAAAGAGGGACGCGTCTGGACAAACGCCTCTGGACTTCCCGTTTGCTTCTTTCAAACAATCCAACTTGTAACAACGAATAGTGGAGTCTTCGTTTTCATATTTCTCCCAGTAGTCTTGCTCTTTAACTTTCGTCAATGTGGACTCAGCTTCGTAACTTTTGGTTTGACTTTTATCTGGACTGATGTAACTGTTGTCTTGCTGTTGTCCTTTCTTTCCATCCAAGCCTTTAGATTTGTCCGAATTCCCCCCGCTTGCCTTGCCCGATTTGGGGAACCACCATCTCGTTCTGGTGCTGAAGGTGTAAGTGACGCGGGCTCTCGGATAGTAAGGCATCATGGGGCAGGGAGCGAAATCGATTTCTCTCAAGAACCTCAAATCTAGACCTTTCCTCTCCTCGGGACCGGCGCAGAGGAGCTCGGAGCTGGAGATCCGGACCTGACGGAACCATTCCCAGAGAGGGCGGGCCTGGCAGGAGCAGCTCCAGGGGTTTCCGTTGAGTCTGAGGAACTGCAGGGATGAGAGATCGGAGAGGGCCGAAGCAGGGAGGTCTGTTAGGGCGTTGTTGAAGAGGAAGAGGGTGGTGAGGTGACCCAGGTCCCTGAAGGCTTTGCGGTTGACCTGTCGCACTCGGTTCTCGTGGAGGAGGAGCCTGTCCAGGTTGACCAGCCCTCTGAAGACATTTTCAGACAGGACTCAGATTTGGTTGCCGTGGAGGAAGAGGTGAGTGAGATTCACCAGGTCTGAGAAGAGATTGTCCTGAGATGGGGAGAGAGAGGGAGGGGGAAGGGGAGGGACAGAGATTGATATTTGGCACATGAAAATTCAGTACTACCAAAAAGTTGTATGTTAAATTATATAATTAAAATTATTTGTGTTATAGCTCTCCTGTATGTATCTGCCTCCTGTCACCCCTTCCCCCCCAGGAGCAGGGTTGAGACAGACTGTATTAGATAGGATAGAGGGGGCTCTCCAGGAGCAGGATTGAGACACACTGTATTAGATAGGATAGAGGGGGCTCTCCAGGAGCAGGGTTGGAGACACACTCTATTAGATAGGATAGAGGGGGCTCTCCAGGAGCAGGATTGAGACACACTGTATTAGATAGGATAGAGGGGGCTCTCCGGGAGCAGGGTTGGAGACACACTGTATTAGATAGGATGGGGGGGGATGGGGGGGGGGCTCCAGGAGCAGGGTTGGAGATGCACTGTATTAGATAGGATGGGGGGGGGGGCTCCAGGAGCAGGGTTGGAGGCGCATTGTATTAGATAGGAGGTCTCTCTCTCTCTCTCTCTCTCTCTCTCTCTCTCTCTCTCTCTCTCTCTCTCTCTCTCTCTCTGTCTCTCACCTGGATGTGTTGCAGCAGGTTGTCCTGCAGGTAAAGGAACTGCAGGCTGTAGAGTTTTTTGAAGATGTTTCCGGGCAGGGTCCCCAGCTGGCAGCGGTATATGTGCAGGCTCTGCAGCTTGTCCAGCCCCCGGAAGGAGTCAGGATGGAGGGTGCGCAGGGAGGGGTTATCCCCCAGGTCCAGCTCCTCCAGATCTCGCATGTCGCTGAAGGAATCGGGTTTGATGGAGCTGATGTTGTTGGAGTAGAGCCACAGGACCTGATGAGAGGGAGAGAGAGAGAGGTGGGGGAGAGAGAGGAAGATCATTTTCAAGCTCAATTTCAAGTTACAGTCAAACATGTATTAAGAGACCTGCACTCAAGGGACAGTCAAATAGTGTCTCTTAAAAGATGGACCCCCCCATACATTTTCTATTTGTCTCCAACATCCTACCTTCCTGTAATTATATATGTATGTTTAAAAAACTCTGTAAAAGACTGCATATATGAACAAAATAAGTATGTAATTGAATTACATTTAGATTATTGTGTGGGCTTGCACGTTGTTGTTTCGGAGGACAAAAGCTTGAGTGTGTTTGTCTATCTCCAGCCTCTCCCAGCCGAGAAGGAGTCACTGCGGGGGAGATCGCAGCAGCAGCAGCAGTGGTGAGGCAGACATAGTCTTAAAAACAATTTATAAATTGGGGGAGAAAAGGGGGTTACCCATAAATGTGAAGTGTGAACAGGGCAAGACGGTACCTGTGTCTGGAAGCCGAAGGACTCTGCCTGCAGCTCTGTGATGCGGTTGTTTTAGAGGAATACTCTCTGGCTGTCATAGGGAATGCCGGCCGGCACCGCCGAGAAGTTCTGAGACTGGCAGCTGACCATCATCGGGGAGGGGTAACAGACACACAGCCTGGGGCAGGAATAGGCAGGGCTAGGGGAGCAGACTGCCAGCCAGAGCAACAGCCAGACAGACACCGAGCCTGCGTGGGGAGAGAGAGGAGAGAGTGTGAGAGAGCAGAAGGGAGGGGAGAGAGATAGACTGATAGATAAACAGAATGACAGACAAGACAGAAAGGCAGATAAACCAAAATACAGACAGATTTGAAGTCATGTCTCAATGAACATTTATTCAGTTGTCTGTCATAGATCTCTCTAAGAGTGACCCCTGACCCCGATTGACCCAATGATATAATATTCTCAGCACATAACAGAACTGACTGGGCGAACAGTCACTCAGAGAGAGGCTCGGAAACTTTGGTGACATTTATAGAGGAACCCGAATACTCGGAAAAACAGGAACGCCTTCTATAATTCAGGGAAGACAATGAATAGAGAAGAACACTGTCAATGAGTGTGTGTGTGTGTGTGTGTGTGTATGTCTCTCAATGTGTGTCTGTGTCTCGGTGTGTTTCTATCTCAATGTGTGTGTATATGTGTGTGTGTGTGTGTGTGTCTCAGTGTGTGTCTCTCTCAATGTGTGTGTGTGTCTCTCAATGTGTGTGTGTGTCTCAGTGTGTGTCTATCTCAATGTGTGTGTGTGTCTCTCCCAATGTGTGTGTGTGAGTGTGTGTCTCGGTGTGTTTCTCTGTGTGTGTGTGTCTCAGTGTGTGTCTCTCTCAATGTGTGTGTGTGTGTCTCTCTCTCAATGTGTGTGTCTCAGTGTGTGTCTCTATCAATGTGTGTGTGTGTCTCAGTGTGTTTCTCTCTCAGTGTGTGTGTGTGTCTCAGTGTGTTTCTCTTGCAATGTGTGTGTGTTCCAGTGAGTGTATGTCTCTCAATGTGTGTGTGTCTCAGTGTGTGTCTCTCTCAATGTGTGTGTGTGTGCTCCAGTGTGCGTATGTGTGTCTCTCAATGTGTGTGTCTCTCTCAATGTGTGTGTGTGAAAGCCTGAACACATTTCACTCCAGATTAGCACTCTCACACAGCAGCACATCAGCAGCACGGTGGAAATGACTTCATCAGGAACAAGAAGCCGCTTTATTTATGGTGGATCTGTTGACCTACAAATCTGATTATAATATTTTATTATCTTTAACAATAATAGGGGACTCCCGAGTGGTGCATCCTGTAAAGGCACACCCTGGAGTGCAGAATGCACTGTTTCGAATCCGGGCCTATGCCACCGCCAGCTGTGGCCAGGAGCTCCTAGGAGGTACCTAGGGGATTCTTAGAGGATTTCCAAGGGGCTCCCAGGGACAGTGCACAATTAGCAGAGTGCCACCCAGGCAGGGGGGCTCAAGTCAGCTGGGTAATCACGGTCTCACCGCACACCAGTGACTCCTGTGGGTGG
Source organism: Acipenser ruthenus (assembly GCF_902713425.1). NCBI lineage: Eukaryota > Metazoa > Chordata > Actinopteri > Acipenseriformes > Acipenseridae > Acipenser > Acipenser ruthenus. Next base: position 7,463,239 of record NC_081220.1, read on the forward strand.
CCAGACGCCCGCCTGCCTGCCTGCCTGCCTGCCTGTGAGCCGGCTGTGTTACACTGGGCTTACAGTGTGAAAGAAAGAAACAAAAAAACAAAGAAAGAAGAAAGTGGACAGCTTGACTTGACAGTTTGAAGTACGGTGTTGTTTCAGAGGACTAAAGCTTGAGTGCGCTTGTCTGTCTCCAGCCTCTCCCAGCCGAGAAAGAGTCACTGCGGGGGTGGGGGGGGGGAGGAGGGGAGGTGTGGAGGTGGGGGGGGGGGGTTGTAGAAGCAGTGAGACAGGGGCTGTCTTAAAAACAATTGGGCATTCCAAATTGGGGAGAAATCACGGGGTAAAAATAATTGACGATTCCAAAAAAAAAAAGAAATTAAACTTTGATATGCTTTGATGTTAACATTTGAGGGGGTGACTGCTTGAAAAGGCATTTGTGACGGGGGACTGCCCCGTCTTTAAGAACGTGGTTGGGACTGGCAGGGAGGGGGTTAAATTCCTCCGTGCCAGGAAAACATGTGAGAATGTGGCTGGAGCCCTAATTGAATAATCAGCAATTATTTATTAATTGGGCTCCAGCCACAGGGGATAAAAGCTAGGGGAGAGGCCCTGGCTAGGGGGAGTGTTCTAGAAGGAGAAGAAACAAGAGTGTTTTGTGTGTGCTGGGTTTCTGTTTGTTTGTTTTTTAATCCAGTGAAGGCAAAGCCCAGCCTGGAAACCTTTATTTTTGTAAGTTTTGCTTTTTTTGTTTTGTGTTTATTTTATGTTTAAAACCTTTTTGTTTGGCCCTTGTGCCGGTTTATTTTGTATTTTTGTTTATTAAAAACTTTATTTTTGAACATTTAAACTGTCTCTGAGTCTCAACCTCGGTCATTTTATTATTATTATTTATTTCTTAGCAGACGCCCTTATCCAGGGCGACTTACAATTCTTACAAGATATCACATTATACGATATTTCACATTATACAGATATCACATTATTTTTACATACAATTACCCATTTATACAGTTGGGTTTTTACTGGAGCAATCTAGGTAAAGTATCTGCCCAAGGGTACAACAGCAGTGTCCCCCACTGGGGATTGAACCCACAACCCTCCGGTCAAGAGTCCAGAGCCCTAACCACTACTCCACATTTCCTGTCACAGCATTCCTCAGACAAACGGTTATAAACTTCTATCTATCTTTCAGTCTCCAGAATTCCAGGGAGTAATTTGTTGATTCATTCATTAGTTCATCCCTTTACACTTCAAAACGAGTCACTCGTTCTCGCTTTCCCTCTTGCTGTTCTTTCTCTCACTTCCTTTTCCTCCCTCCCTCTCCCTCCCACTCTCTCATTAGTTTGTTTAATTTATTTATTTACACATTCATTCACAATTTGAGTGATTCACTATTGCCTTGCAAGCTGTTTGAAAACCAGAATGATTGGTTTACATCATAGACACGCAGAGACACAGGTGCACATTCTGAAACACGCACACAGTGACACATGCACAGAGAAATACGCACACTGACACACAGAGAGACATGAACACACATACACACAGGGAAACACACACACACTCACTGAGACATGACCACACACACACACACACACAGGGTATACAACTTAATAATTAGCTTGTCAGCTTGTAACCTGCTGATGAAGCCCTATGGCATAAACTTCAGTTAAAAAAGACTATGCCAGTTTCAATAAGACTCCCTATTGCACAACAGTTTTAATGAGACTCCCTATTTCACAGCAGTTTCAATGAGACTCCTATGGCACAGCAGTTTCAATAAGACTCCCTATGGCACAGCAGTTTCAATGAGACTCCTATGGCACAGCAGTTTCAATGAGAATCCTATGACACAGCAGTTTCAATGAGACTCCTATGGCACAGCATACATTCTACTGTTTAGCAGACTCTGATATTTTATTTCTTAGCAGACACCCGTATCCAGGGTGACTTACAATTGTGATATTATTATTTACATACAATTACCCATTTATACAGTTGGGTTTTTTAATGGAGCAATCTACGTAAAGTACCTGCTTGTTCAAGGGTACAGCAGCAGTGTGTGTGTCCCCACCTGGGACTGAACCCACACAAGAGCCTCCGGTCAAGAGTACAGAGCCCCCCTGACCACTACTCCACACTGCTGCTCCAGATATTGATTGAGACATCTGAAATATCTTTATAATACACAGCAGCAGATACTGATATTGATTAAGCATGTCTGAAATCTCTTTATAATACACAGCAGCAGACCCGGATATTGATTGACATCTGAAATCTCTTTATAATACGCAGCAGCAGATACTGATATTGATTGAGCATGTCTGAAATCTCTTTATAATACACAGCAGCAGATACTGATATGGATTGAGCATGTCTGAAATCTCTTTATAATACGCAGCAGCAGATACTGATATTGATTGAGCATGTCTGAAATCTCTTTATAATACACAGCAGCAGATACTGATATGGATTGAGCATGTCTGAAATCTCTTTATAATACACAGCAGCAGATACTGATATTGATTGAGCATGTCTGAAATCTCTTTATAATACACAGCAGCAGATACTGATATGGATTGAGCATGTCTGAAATCTCTTTATAATACGCAGCAGCAGATACTGATATTGATTGAGCATGTCTGAAATCTCTTTATAATACACAGCAGCAGATACTGATATTGATTGAGCATGTCTGAAATCTCTTTATAATACACAGCAGCAGATACTGATATGGATTGAGCATGTCTGAAATCTCTTTATAATACACAGCAGCAGACCCTGATATTGATTGAGCATGTCTGAAATCTCTTTATAATACACAGCAGCAGACCCTGATATGGATTGAGCATGTCTGAAATCTCTTTATAATACACAGCAGCAGATACTGATATGGATTGAGCATGTCTGAAATCTCTTTATAATACGCAGCAGCAGACCCTGATATTGATTGAGCATGTCTGAAATCTCTTTATAATACACAGCAGCAGACCCTGATATTGATTGAGCATGTCTGAAATCTCTTTATAATACACAGCAGCAGATACTGATATGGATTGAGCATGTCTGAAATCTCTTTATAATACGCAGCAGCAGATACTGATATTGATTGAGCATGTCTGAAATCTCTTTATAATACACAGCAGCAGACCCTGATATTGATTGAGCATGTCTGAAATCTCTTTATAATACACAGCAGCAGACCCTGATATGGATTGAGCATGTCTGAAATCTCTTTATAATACACAGCAGCAGATACTGATATGGATTGAGCATGTCTGAAATCTCTTTATAATACGCAGCAGCAGACCCTGATATTGATTGAGCATGTCTGAAATCTCTTTATAATACACAGCAGCAGACCCTGATATTGATTGAGCATGTCTGAAATTTCTATCAAACGGAAAACGACTAAAAATAAGGAATACTAAAAGGACCATGTTCGCAAACTCAAAACAAGCGATACAAAGAAATACATACATAGACTAACCCCGTATATTTAATAATATAATATAGATTGTGTTGAATATATATATGTGAATGATCAAATATATAACATTTCAAAGTACATAAATGAATATTTGAAAAGAGATGAAAAAAAATAAACAAACGAAGTCTATCTGCTCATTTATGTTATTAGTTGCTCCTCACTGCGTGTTAAACTTAACAAAGACTTAAAATAAATGACAATAAATAAATAAATCAAACACGTCATTGTCAATGTAAATCCATACTGCTATAAGATTCAGTATTTATTTTTACTTACCTTTGACATTTCGAGTACGGGAACCGCTTCGTAAATTCGACCGAGTCCCCATTTCTACTCTGTGCCGGGTGTATTCGTGTGCGGCGCTGCTGCTGCTATCTCTCCGCTGGAGTCTGGTGCTCTCTTTCGGCTCGACTGCGCCTATTATAGAGGGCCACTGCCTACGAAGCACTTGGGGGCTGCGACGGGAAACCCACACGGGCCAAGCCGGGGCATTGTGCGCTGAAGGCGGGGGACAAAACCCGGCACTGTGCCCGCTGACGGAGCTCAGAAGCGAGGGAGGGGGGAGGAGACTCCGAGGAGGTCTATAAAAAGTTCAATTTCTCCGCTAAATATCAAAAGAAAAGAGGAAGGGATGAATGAAGAAAGGATGAAAAGAAGACGTCTGCGTCAATTTTTAATGCTATTCCAAATTAATACGGATCTTATTTTTTTTTTTACTTTGAAGGTTATGCGCTCTAAGACACGGCTCACACCGCCGTTCACTCGCAGACTGACAGGCGCTCCGATACGGCAGGAAAGTTATAGGGGAGCCGCTGCAGGATTGAGGCTCTCTTTAGGACCATGGGTTAACAACTCCTGCACTAGATGGATGGACAGACAGACAGCTAGCAAGCAACTACTTTACCTCCTAGATTGTTCCAGTAAAAACCCAACTGTATAAAAGGGTGGCAGAATTTGTATACATTTGTGATTCTTGAAATGTGTATTATTATTATTATTATTTTATGTAGGTTGTGTGTGACAACTGTAAAATAAATAATAGTCTACTAATGTAAAAATAATGTGATATCGTCATCTCAACACTTAATGTGTCATGAGTATATCTTGTTATTTTCCTTGTATAACACTGTACAACTGCTGCCTGTGTGTGTGTGTGTGTGTGTGTGTGTGTTTTGTACTGGTAATAGACAGGACTGTTTCTCGCCTTTTGGGGGCCCTAAGCAGGATTTGGTTTGAACCCCCCCCCCAAAAAAAAAAAAACAGTTGAACAAACCTCTTGCAGATCCTGTTCATGTTACAAAGGTAAAAGTTATCATCTTACAAAGCCTGGAGACTGTTCGTGTAAACTGCAAAGCAATATTAAGTCTCTTGGATGATGATGTTAATGTTAAAATTTGATGACCCATATTATTTCAAAGATCAAAACTAATTGTCTCCCAGCAAAACCACAGCAACCTACAATGACGATATTGACACTGTCAGAAATATGTGATTTTAAAAGGACAAGAATATAACATCACTATTAATAAGTAGATGGGTTCATACCTTTATTGACTTGCATTTGGTTCACTGCTACTTAAGTTGCCTTACACTGCTGGGACTGGTAACTGCTGCTGACCGGTAAGACTGGTGCTGATACTGCTGGGACGGGTGCTGACACTGTGACTCCTGCTTTGAAAGAGTTTAGCACACAGTTTCTCACTCAACTTTAATATTCTTTTGTCTGTATAAATCGATGATAGGAAGTAGTACAGTACTTCAGGCGGGGGAAACCGGTCCAGAGGTCCCGGTGCTGCCTGGCGCACAGGCCGGGTCGCTATAGATGCAAATACACAGCCCGAGATTATAGTAATGTGAAGAAATTAAAAATAACATTTTATATATATATATATATATATATATATATATATCAATTTTACACTCTTAAAAAAGAAAGTGGGTACATTTTTTATTATTATTTTGGTCTTCACAATTAAGAATTGAGTCGATTTTTACCGAGGGCCTCGGCTGCCTCAATGTGTACACTGTGACTACGCGCCTGGGCACAGCCAGCATGCAAGCAAGCTACAGCAATAAAAACGGAGCTAAATCAAATAATACAATACCTTTCTCATGTTGTTTTTCTTCCTCAGTTTTTTTCTTTTTACGCTTCTTCGCGCTAGATTGGTACATTCTTGATCTTTTTTTCAGTCACAATTTGTTCGCAATCCTCAAAGAAGCCACCGGAGGCAGATATCACCGTGTAACAATTTTTTTTTTTTTTTTTTTTTTTTTTTGGTTCCTGGGTAGTAAGTGTTATTTTCTAATTGCTTATGCCTCAAAAGTATAGAAAATGGCTATTATTCCCCACAAACTTTGCTTTTGTGACCAGGACAGTGATATTTTGAAATTTAGCTATTTTCCAGAACATTCCAGATAGATTCAGTGCTGAGTAAACTTGGAGTAACTTCTAGAACTTTCTAGAACTTTCCAGTAATATAAATAGTAGTATAAATACAGGGGCCTTAAGCCCACCAGTTCAGTTTAGTTCCAGCTGCCTAAGTGGATACATATCTGCATTTTTCTGAGATGGCATCAAGAGGCTGCAAGCATCCGGCAGACGCATTTTGCTATGTCTGCGGCAAATTTATCAAGACAAGAGTGAAAAAGTACTCCGTGGAAGCATCTGCTAAGATGTGTGAGGCCTACAACGCATATTTTGGCATGCCTGTCGGGGATCAAGACAAACCCTGGGCACCTCATTTCACCTGCGAGCACTGCAAAAAAAAACTCTGGAAGGTAAGATGGACAATTATTGCTCGGAATTTTATGTTATAAAATTTGTTAAAATTTTTAAAATTGTAAAAGTTTTTAATTTTAAAATGTTTTACAATTTTCAATGTTATTGAATAAATATATCATATATGAAAAATGTTGCGAGAATCTCTTACACATTAGTCATGGGTGAAATAAATGTATTTTTGTAGGATGGTACAGAGGGGAAAAGAGAGCCATGAAGTTCGCTATCCCAAGAATTTGGCGGGAACCCACTGACCACTCAAGCAACTGCTACTTCTGCATGATGGACCCTTCCAAATGTCGGACTGGCAAGAATGCACCTGCTATCACGTATCCGGACCTTCCTTCATCCATCGCCCCGGTGCCACACTGCCATGAGCTCCCCGTACCCACTCCTCCGGAGAGAGAGAGCAGCCGTCTTTAGAAGTAAAGAGAAGGGTCTTTCAGGTACCTTCAAGACTTCTTCCCTAAGCTGTCTGAGACAAAGTTCAAAACCGGTGTCTTCGTCGTACCACAGATAAAGAAGATCCTGGAGTGCATTGAATTCCCCAAGAAGCTTATTAGTAAGGAGAAATCGGCTTGGAACAGCTTTGTCGCAGTGGTTCGGGGCTTCCTGGGCAATCACAAGGCCGAAAACTATGTGGAGCTGGTTGAGACTCTGGTGAAGAACTACGGCACAATGGGCTGAAGGATGTCCCTCAAAGTCCATATCCTTGATGCTCATCTTGATAAATTCAAGGAGAACATGGGAGCGTACTCGGAGGAGCAAGGTGAGCGCTTCCACCAGGATATAATGGACTTTGAACGCCGCTACCAAGGACAGTATAACGAGAACATGATGGGAGACTACATTTGGGGGCTGATTCGTGAAAGTGATTTACAGTATAATCTTAAATCTCGAAAAACTACTCACTTCTAAATCTTTTGTAGTCATTTTTGTATTACTTTAGTATAAATACATGTTAATTTGGATTCATATGTTGTTTTATTCTGACTTTATGTGAACCAAAAGACACAAATTCGTCCGTTTTCTCATTGGAAAAAGGTAAATTTCAAAATATCACTGTCCTGGTAACAAAAGCAAAGTTTGTGGGGAATAGTAGCCATTTTCTATACTTTTGAGGCATAAGCAATTAGGAAATAACACCTACTACCCAGGAACAAAAATTGTGTTACATAGTGATATCAAGACGACGGAACAAGCCTGCTTGCTGCTACAAAAGCGGCACTATACTGAACTTTACCGATGCGTTAGGAATAGACACCATTCATTTATTCATGCTTTTACATATCGACTAATTGCATTCCGCATTTACAGAACATACATGATTATCGTGAACATTTGATAAAATCAAACAATCAAAAAATTCCACTGACTTACACTGCTTTCACTTTTTACCATTTACTTCTTAGCCCTTAGCTTGCGTCTCAAAGCGTGATGATGTTGGTTTTGTTGACTCAGTTGCCATGGGAACGTTTAAAACTCCGCGACAAACTTTACTCAAATGCACAGCTGTACAGAACACACCCCCTCAGGCATGTGCTGTCTATTCACGGGAACAGACTACTGAAGCAGTTAGTTCAGATGAGCGCTGGATACACAAGAAACAATCTGACAATTTCACAAATAAACCCGTTTGTGTTCAAACCTATGAGAGGTGGAATGTAACAAAAATGTGAACTGCAAAAGCCGGAGCGTCAAACATCAACGACAAAGTTCAACATTTGAATTGAAGTAACAGCTGTCAAATAGACAAAACTCAACATTCGAAGATAATATGCCAAATTGAATATGCTCAACACACTAATTGAATTAATTATACATAAAATAATGAATGTAATTAAGCTCAATAATTGAAATGTGAACTTCAAATCTTAAATAAATTGATTACAATTCAAATTTCCAACACGCCATCCGATTTGTGTTGATTCTGTTCTAAATCAATACTGCGCGTTGTATTTCAGGTTAAGCGTTGTGCTTTCCATTTGCCACTTGGTCATTCTATTCCCCGGGACTGCCCCTGTCATGGCAAATCTGACATGCGAAAGAGATGCTTTGCACTGTTTCTTAAATCAAGTGGCCTCAAATAAATTGTCTACTTTAATATATGCTTAGCCTACCTAAGCATATGTTTACTACATGCCTCCATAGCTGGGCCTTTAATCAGACAGTCCTTGTCGGTGACAGTCCAGTTTGTTCCGCACGTACTTCTGCCAAACTTAAATTCAAAGTACAATCTTCTAAATGGGTTATTATTATTATTATTATTATTATTATTATTATTATTATTATTATTATTATTATTATTATTATTTATTTTAATTAACGTACTGATTGAAAATTAGAGGACTAATATGAAAGAGGTGCGCGCATCAATTGCAGCTAATTAGCTCCCATTAGCACCTGAACCTCTTTATAAACCCATTGGGCTCTAAGGAACACCAAACTTAACTACTGACGGGTTTGTTTTTATTATTGGTTCTTTATAACGGTGAAAGAAGTTCACGGTTGGGGCTGCCTTGGATTTAATGATGCCGTGTTGTCTTAGATTTGGGTAATTGTTGATCTTTTCTCTACTTTAGAAACGTTCATTTTATTGTGTGTGTCTCACTTGCGTGTTTTTTTTCTTCCAATGCAGAATAACATTGCTGTTAGCAGTGTTAGTCACTGAAGTTTGGACGCAGAACCCGCCTCTAGGTACGATAACGGTCGCTTCAGCACATCTGTTCTTTTAGCTTGCTGTTTATTTGCCGGTTGTGTGTTTTCATGTATCGTTGTCTTCTGCAGGCTCGGTGAGGACAGAATGTCAAGGGAGTGTTATGATGATGATGTTGGATAAGTCTTTTGTTGGAAAGTATTTTCGTATCAATGTGATTGGTGAGTGATCAATTTTCTTGAATGGAAAGCTTTTGATGTATAAAGCCTGTTGAGTCGTAATGTAATAACCTGAATTAAGAACAGAGTACTCCTGCGCTGTAAGGCTTCGTTTTTTTCAAATGCAGTGTATGAAACTCTTGCGTTAACTTTAAAAGCATGTTGCTGATCACCCTAAATAGACCTGTGCTGCTACAACCTTAGTCAGATTTGTTGACTGCAAGTGCGCCGAAATATAAATTATTTACTCTAAACATACTGTTCCGAATGGGCGCATAATTCTATTAATATAACTCGTTTTTACAAAATTGCTTATGGAACGTGGCGGTGGGGGTGTTCACTTTGTTATATCTCTACCTTGCTTGATCACGTGTACAGTTTCTTAAAAGGCCAACTTAATTTATTTTCCATAGACAATAAGGGGGCGCTTGTGTCCCTCTCTCCAAGACTGGCCGCACAGTGTGGATATAGCTTAACCGTTGACTTCTTGGGAAATGCCAAGTTCCTTGCTTCTGTGGTGAGCTGCTTTGCTCAGAACACAGTGAGTTTTAATTATATTTCTTTTTAAACGTGTTTCTAATGGTGACATGCTGGGACTAACTTTAGCCTTTGTTTCCAGAATGATGAGACCTACAAGCTGACAGTACAAATCAGTGTCTTCTCAAACAGTGCTATGACTTCAGCTTCCTCCTATGTTCAGAGCATGACATGCCGCTATTCTCCATGGGCAGAGAGGGAGATTCTGTGTGAAAGAAACTACATGGAGGTAAGGGCTATCGGGATGTGATAATGCTGTTCAGTATAACTTGTTGGGTTGTGTGGGTATTTTAATTGTCATTACAGAAGTGCTTCACTCATGACTAATGTGAATTCTCTTTAGGTTTCTGTGAGAAGAGGGGTGCCACTTATTGAGCCAAACTTTGTTCAAGATGATCCTGATTGGTCCCTTGCATACCCTGAGGTAGAATCATGTGACTTTGCATTTGCTTCATTCACATCCCCTTGGTCTTGCCTAATTGAGGTCTACTCTACTGTCTCATCTAGTTGAAGCAAAATCTAACGGCCCCCTTAACTTTAACCTGTCTCCCAAGAGGGTGGTCATATTGGAATTGTGTAACATTTAAGGCATTGGCTTTGTATACGTATTCTGTGATTTGTTGTGGTAAAACATGATTGTGGTGAAGTTAACACTTTCTTGTCAGTGTGTAAGCTTTGTATTTCAACCACTTAGGTAGTGGCTTCATATGTGCAGGGTTATAAACCCTTCATGATAAATGTGTCCTGATATACCTTTTTGAAGTCTGCTGTATAGGAGCAATTTCAAGTATTATCCTAAAGTTTGGTACACTGATATTAAGGTCCAGTACAAATGAGTGGCTACAAACTCTGCCTGTATCCGATCCAGACCACATGCTTTCACATAGGCTCTTTCGTACGCAGTTGTATTTGAGGATTCTCTGTTCCATTAGAGACGTTTGATCATATAACGGTTTCAGTGATACATTTCACCCTTCAGTTTTAGTTCATGTTTTATTAAACAAGCCATATGCTGTGACAAATCCTTTAGACTGGGGATGCTTTGTGTTCAAACTCCCTATTCTAATGGGGTTTTCTCTTTGCTAGGCAACTGCTGCTGACAACAGCATCTGGAAAATTGTGTTCCATCTCCCAGCAAATAGAAAGACAACCATGACTGTTGCTCAGGCCATGACAAATGGCTATGGCATAAACACTACACCAACTCGAATTCTGGTTAGAGCTGCATACAACTCCACAGAAAGCCAGCCTCAGGTGGTAAGTAGTCTAGGCTTCATTGTTGTGTAGTACAGTATATTCAGACAATGAAGGTAGATTTAGTCTTTTATTTTAGTAAAAGTTCCCCTTCCCCTCCAACAGATCCAAACTGTACCAATGGCTGTGCTAAGATCAACCACCTTTTATAAGCAAAGATGGATGGTCATGATGGTGGACACTGCAGTTACATGTCCTACTGGTGAGTAAGATTATGGAGGGCAACGGTGCTCAAGAACTGTTCTAGGTTTAAGTGTGTTTTCTATACCAAGTCTATGGTGTTCCTTTCTGTCAGATGGAACAGCCTTCACAGAACAGATGATTACATGGAATGTTCCCCGTGTTCTACCTCCCCTTGTTCCGACGCCACAAATTACTACCCTTGATGTTCAAATGGGAGTTGATGGCCGCAAGCTTGACCCTGCAACGATTCATAATAGAGATTATAAACTGGATGTCGGTCCCCAGCTAATCACTGTAAAAATTCCTGTGGGAGCTGATGGTGGATATTACAAGGTATGTAGACGTTCAATATCTTCTAAATCCTTCTCATTTTAAAGCTTGCTTCCTAAGATGCTTCTGTGCTTTCAGAGCCATGTAGTGGACAACACCTATGTGATCTCTTACTCTATTGAACCAATGCTGGAGCATACCTGGCAAGATGGGCCTGAGAAGACCAAGTACACAGTACTTCATCCAATAACCACTCCTTTCATGCCTCGGCCACCAGTTGTCACAAACAGTATGTAGAACTTGTCCACATGCAGTAAATCAAAGGGATTTGTTGCAGTGCTCCACTTCATAGCCTTCATTTAACTGCGTGCTTTAATTTCAGACACTGTTCCTAAAGCCAGAGTGTTCAATGTGACCCTGGGGACATTCCTGCCTGATGTGGAGCTGGTCAAAATTATAGTTGGACCAGAGACGTTAACTGTGCCAGAAGCCAACCTAAAAGGTTATAATGTCCAGGAGCATGTCTTTCCCAATGGATCCAAGACTTACACTCTCCAGGTGCCATTTGAGGACCCCAATGTGAAGCAAAAGGTAACATCCCACCTGTTCAACCATCCAATTGCCATTTTGAAAACACTTGCTTGCTGTCTGACTTTGGGTGTAATCCTACAAACCCATGTTTCTTTCAGGTAACTCCTCCAGACACCAGAACCTACATTCTGCCCCTGACCTACTTGCTGAATATAGTGCCAGAGAATACACCCTTTACTCATCCTGCTGTAGTTGAAGCCATTCTCAAAGACATCAGTAAGTGCCTGACTGTTTGTGGTCTACAACTACTCTTTTCTGACAATCCAGTCCATTGCCCTGACAACTGCTTTTCCTCTTGCAGTTCTACCTACAGTAACTGGCTACTGTGATGGTGCTGCATTCTATACCATGGTAACATATGGCAACATGGGTCGCAACTGGGTTCCTTTTGTGGGCTCAAGAGAACTTGGTGGAAGTCTGCTTGCCCTGTACAAGTATAATGCCAATGCTACCAATTTCTGGATGACTGTGCCATACAATTCAGTTGATGCCACATATGAAGTAAGTGATGGAACTTTAATGTGTTTTTAGTTGTCTTGGGTTCACCACATTACTGACCTGATGTATTGTCTCCTGTAGGTGATCAGTTCTTCGGGCATCAGAAGCAGGCTTGACTTGACCTTGAAGGATGTTGGGACCATGGTTGTGGTGGCTGACTTTTCTCTGTCCTGCAGTTTCCCTACAAAGATGATTGGTAACTCTCCTGCAGACCAAGCATTTTTTAGAATAGCTGCTTTTGAGATTGGCCAAAGGTTGCATGGAGTGGTATTGAAGCTATAATCTGTTTCCTTAACCTGGATCCAAATGCTGTGTTTCAGATTGCTTCACCAATGGAACTATGGCAGCTCTCGCTGTGAAAGTGGAATCTGTCCCCAGCTTGTCTCCAAGTCAACTAACTCTAAGGGATCAGAGTTGCCGGCCTCTTCAGTCTGATGCTATCAATGCGGTTTTCTACTTCAATGTCAACTCCTGTGGAACAACTAGACGGGTTAGTATTGACACATTTTTAAAACCATATTTTGAGGAGGTTCAACATATTGACAAGTTGACCAACAACCCTGGATCACTCTGGGGAGCCATGGTGACCAGTGTTTCTATCAGCTGAATTACTTGCATGAATTGTGTACGTCCTGAAGGATGCCACCTTTTTTGTATTTAACTGCTTGTTCAGTTGACAAAGGTGCTGCGACACATGTCTCTTGGTTATGGCATTGCATGTGCTGCCTATAGAACTTTTGGGTCAATAGCAGTGAGCTGGAAGGAGTGTACTAACTGGGGAAGATCCCGTGGCTAGTACATAGGATGGGACTAAACTAGTACACGAGTTGATACCAATTGCAGCTCAAGAGTTGCCAGCTGTGTATTCAAATGTGTATTTGCAACAAATCCAAAATTTACTGCTGTTGCCCTCCTAGAGGTTACTAAAACAATACCAAATTAGTCTAGCAGTTTCTGTAGACAGACTTGTGGTGTCATACTAACTGTAACAAACATGAGGTCCCAAAAGTGTTCAATTATGAAATTGCAATATTCATAACCAACGCTTTTTATTTTTAAATTGTGAAATTGGTACAAAATTAGTACACAGCTGGGGATGATCCTGAGTACCATATTAGCTAGTCTGTAACTTGGTATGCAGCTCCATACTAAATCTACAAGTTAATTGCAACCCGAGCCTTTTGTGATTTCTCTTCCAGTTTGACAACAACCTCCTGACTTATGAGAATGACGTGCTGTTCACATCTTACCGGTAAGGATTGCAATCAAATTGAGTATCCTTGTGGTTGAGCCTGAAACTCTCCTAACCCCCATCTCCTCTTTCCAGGTTGAGAGTTGCCTGTCACTACCTGGTCAATGACACCAAGGTAGTACAGTTCTTGTACCAGAATAATCCTGCACCTGTAGTCCAGCCTGGCTTGGGGGACCTTGCAGTCATCATGCGGCTTGCATTGGGTAGGACTTGGCAATTGAAATAATATAGATGCTCTAGTAGTGTGTTTCCACCTATAAAATTCTCCCTTGCATCTCTGCAGATTCAACCTACAATGACTTCTATGGAGCTCGGGATTACCCTGTTGTGAAGTACTTGCGAAGACCCTTGTATTTTGAGGTAGAGCTCCTGTACAGCAGGGATCCACAGGCTGAATTGTTTTTGGAGAACTGCTGGGCAACCTATTCTGTTGACAGGAATAGCTCTCCAAAGTGGGATGTTGTTGTGGACAGGTAAGATGCTGGAATATGATATTGCTGTTACAAAACCTAGGAATTGGAGTTGTGGCTGATGTGCTCCTGACCTACTTTCTCTTTCTAGCTGTGAGAACTCTGCAGATGAGTACTTGACCATCTTTCACCCAGTCTCCAGCAATGCAAGAGTGCTGTTCCCTTCCCATCTGAAGAGGTTTGAAGTGAAAATGTTTTCCTTCACAAGCGGCCGGGATGCAATGAAAGGACAGGTAAAGTGGAGTGTTGGGATGGGGATCTTGTACCACAATGCATGGTTTGGATTGCTTTGCAAGCAACGAATAGTCACTGTTCTCAAATCTTTAGTGAGTTGGAATGAAAACATGTAACTGCACTTTTGCAAGAAACACTTATGATGCAATATATGTGTTTTTCAATTCAGTAATCCTCATTGGATGATGGTACTGCCTGATCTATTGATGCTTGTTTTACTTGACAAGGTGTGCTGTCTTTCAGATTTACTTCCACTGCAGTGTTGTGATATGTGATTCAAACCGGCCATCAGACAGCCTCTGTAGCAGACGGTGCATTCCAGGGAAACAGAGGCTTGGTAAGAGCTCTGTTTGAGAGGAGGGGACATTTTGCATGCGTTTTTGTCCATTTGTTTTGATGGACTCCTAATTCCTCCTGTAGGTCGCAGTGCTGAAGGGATGGATGGTGGTGCAAAGGCGTTTGTGTCTTCTGGCCCAATTGAGCTGAAGAGAGATGGATCCCTTCACTTTATGCCTAGAAGCGGTAATATGCATGATGTGAACACAATTGCAGTTCAAGTAAAATAGAACTATCTCTCTTTATATTCCTCTAACTATTACTTTCTTCTCTTGCAGCCCAATTCAATGTGTGGTCCCTTCTGGGAGCTGCAATGGGTGTGTGTTCAGTGGTTATCTTCATAGCTGGAGTTGTATCTTTCTGGAAACTGCCAAAAAGTGTGTATTGATAAATAACAATCTTGCTTGTAAAAGCTTATTTTTTTGTGCTTGATTAATTCTACACTTGATATGTCAGAATGGCCATGTCAATGGGATTTCCTCCTCCTTGCTGTATCAAATGCTTTGATTTGCCCTGATCAGGCCATTCTCAATATGGTGTGTTACTCAAGGACCCTTCACTAATTCACTGTGTGAACCCGGGGGCAAAGACTTTCCTCCTCCAATGAGCTGTAACCCTATTTTTATATTTAACAGTAACAGGGCAATTACTATACCTTCAGTTATTTAGCATGATAAAATTTATGGAAGAAACCCACCCCCTCATTTGTCCCTTTTATTAAATATGTATTGGGTAACAATTTTCATATAAATTCTATTTCAGTATACAATTTATACATTGTCTTGAACCAGGCTTCAACAAGAAATAAACTAGAGCCCTGCTTCACTGATTTAAGAATATATGTTTAACTGTTAATTATTTTGAAGCATCGTGTGTAGAAATAGTAATGGAGGAGGGGGGTTCATTTGAAAACAAAAGCTGGTGTAAAGTTAAAAGCTGTCCACCAAAGCCAGGCTTGTCCACTTTCCCTTATGTTGGGCCCTTCTCCCTGACAGATTCTCTTGTCTCTTTTAAATTTATATTGTGGTGGCTTCATAAATAATTTTCCCACTTGTTAGTTTTTGTAGGCTAGGTATCCTCTACATTACGACTCATCATACAGTCACTGTGCAGCACTTCCAGCTCTTAACTTCTAGAATAATTCCAGGTGTGTAAACTTCCCAATCTTCAGAATACAGTAAGCTTTTATTAACTTGCATCCAATAATAAAACTAGTGGAAAATCCTTCCAATACAGCAATATGTTCCATACCAGGAACTCCTTTCAAAAGTACAAACTAATTGTCTTCAGTTGAACTGTATTTGCTGCTGTTCCTCCTCACTGTGTCATCTGTGTTCTTTATTGTTTACTTTCCACACTGAATTCTATAATTCATTAGCTATAAAGAAAACTACCACTTGAGGGTGCAGTGCATAGAAAAGGAGCACATACCAATCCATAAACCATAATAACTATACATACCTAAATAAACTAAAATAAGAATACATTCCTGTGACGAGATAAAGTGATCCCGTGCTGTAAGCCATCCTCCCAGGGGGCTGTGAGCCAGCCTAGAAGGCCCCAACAGAGATGGTGTGACGTGGCAGTTCTACCTTTGGGGCGGAAGTCCCGAAAGGACGGTCACCATCTTTGTTGAGGGCAACAACACGGAATGTCCTGCAAAGTCCCAGAATTGGGAGGAGATTAAAATGCCAATTGCTGATTGGTGTTCTGCTGATTAGGGGGCGTTCCGCGGCACATTAAAGGGGGCCGTGTTGTAGCAGTCGAGGGTGGTATCTGAAAGCACAAAGGAGTATTGGAGAGGTACTGAGGGATAAAACCAAACAAATGCTCACTGACTTTTTTGACAGACATAAACAAACTAATTCAAAAGAGAGACAGCCAACCAGGAGGGTGGACACCAGAATGGCCAGAAAGGCAAGGACAGCCACCCAGAGTCTGGATAATTTTACTTTATTGTTTGTTTGTTTTGTCTCTCCACATTTCAGTTAGCGTTTCTCTTTTGTTTGGACATTTTCTTTTGTTTGTTGTCCTGATTACCACTGTTTGCAGACACTAATAAAGGAAAAGAAAACAACTTGTGTCATATCATACCATTGTCTGGACGTGATTATTTTTACACCTCCACCCAACTCCGCTATCTGTGACAATTCCTTTTTTTTTAATAATCAAAATTCCAGTTCAGCTCCTACATACGTTTTTGCAAAAGCAATTATTTTTGCTAACATTTCAGGTTCTAAAATCACTATTTCCAGCAGTGCAGTTCCTTCCTGTCTGTATTGGTCATACTTTAGGGCCCATGGGAAGCCTGTGGCAGGCATGCATTCTGGTTACCATGTGACTGCTTGTTTATTGGGACAATTCAGGCTTTTCCAATTGCAATGCATTGTGGTACATTCTACACCTCTTGGTCACTGTTCACAGCAGGACTACACTTCCCACAATCTTTTGGCGTGTGAGTTGAAGAGCCTAAACTATCCCAGTGTGTTCTAGTGTGCATGAAGTCATATGGTAACTCTGCCCGTGAAGGCCTGTTTCAGAGTCCTGCCCCATGCAGTCTCCCTTATTTTGAAAGCTCAGTGCTGACAGGTATACGTATTATAAAACACACACATGCAAATAACAGAATTCTAGAAACAAACTTTATTATACAGTTCTGTGGGTGATCGTGTTCACAAAAACTAAGTATATTAAGTATTAATCCAAATACATGCAAAATATAAAACATTAATATATCTCTTATATTTTTGCTTAGTGTAGTTTGTATTACTCCCGTCAGATAAAAAAAAAATCGAATACAGTGGCTAATGCAGCCTCCAGCGTTCAGCCACAAAACGGTAAAACTGCAAACAAACTACAATTCCCAGAATCCCGTACCAGTTTCTGTAGTCCCATGTGTGATGCCATAGGTCTGGCTGCCTCTGAGTTGTGATTACACAGGCATAATCTACTTATTAGATTCCTTCTTGCTTTGACATGCTACTTTCAATATGCAAGTTTAGGGTGAAATTATCAACACTCCTTATATATACCTTGTTCTAGCATCACAAAAAAGTGCTACTTAACAACATGTTGTTCTCTTCATGTTTGAGTGTGTGAGTTATTGGAACTGAATTCACTACACTGGAAACACCGTGTGTAGTACGGGGGGTGTAATGTGTTGATATTATAAAGAGGATGGAGAGTTTGATGCAAGACTCGATCAGACACAGGCACATTCATATTATTAAACCTGCTATCAGACTCTCCGGCGTCGTCACTCTGAGTGCTCTTTGAAACAGACTTAGTTCGTATTTATATTCATGTTGGGTTAATCAGAGATGACTATCGACGGCCCGTCTGTAGTACTACCGGAGATTTTAATTGCACAGTTTGTACCGCTCTGTGCAGCGCCGTCCCGTTTGTAACACGGTACGTGAACTGCATTCTGCTAAACAAAACATCACAACAGCAGCAGCATCGCCATCTACTGGACAAAACCCAGACATGCACGTTGAAACAATGATCCAGTCCAATATCTACAAAGACTAAACAAGAAACTATTAGCGAAGCCCCGAAAAAGAAAATATTATACAAAACGGTTTAAAATCATATGTTTTAGATATGATTTAGATATTCGGGTTGGATACCTCGGAAGCCAGCGGAACTCCAGCGTTTCTCTGACAACCACTGATAACCACTCCCGTGATGATCGGCGCTGCCATGACAACCCGTGACATCACCCGCACAAGTTACAACACGTCGAGTCATTTTTTGTAGCACAGTATTAACGTGTTATTGTTTTCACAAAATAACATCAATAAGATTATCAGATCACCTGCTAGTGTGTACTAAACAAAACCTCAAATATCACTGAATTGATACAGAGACAAGCCGTGGCACCAGCAAGAGATACAAATGTATTTACTTATTTATTTGGTTAAACTTGAATCCAACCTTACATTTTAACTTCTTGAAGTTACCACAGTGTGTCTGTGTATGAATTACTGACGAGTAATATTTGTGATTTGATTACTCTAACAGATGAACTGATAATGTATGGATGTTATTTTGTGAAAACAATACAATATTAAAAAATAAATACAACATTTAATAAATAAATAAATAAATTATACACCAAACTGTAGCACATTTTTTTTAGTCTTAATATCATAACAAATATACTTATTATAAATACGTATCACCTTTTATTTGTTGGAAAACGTTCTGGAACTTCTAGTAAAGTATTTTTTTTTTAATACAGTGCTGTTTGAGTTAAAATATTGTTTTCTTCAAAATTAATATACCAGCAACGGTGTGTTAATTTAACGGAGCGCCTAACGCCGCTCGGAACGTTCGCATTTTTAAATCCTAACGGTCTCTCCTCAGCTGAGCGGAATGTTCACAAGCCGGTTGCCTAGCAGCGTCTCCCCCTCCTTCTCTGCCCGCCCTTTCGCCCTCTCTCGTTGCTCCAGCTAGGAGTTCAAATTTAGCTTCGTTATATCTGCGCAATTTTTTCCTAATTTTTACAATTTAGCTTATTAGGGGCTTCGTGTTTTTAAAATGGTTCAGGTGCAGTCCGGGCAGACTGACTGGAGCATCATTACAGTATACCGCACTGCGTTCAGCTTCGTGTGGCGGCTGATACACAAAATAATGAACGACTGTTAAATAAATCACATGTATTGCTTTTTAATGCTAAATATGTATCTGGTATTCTAAGTATTATCTACAATGAATAATTCAGCTATATTCATATTCATAATGTAATACAGTATTAAGACAGGGTCCAGTATTAGAAATAAATAAACACGCTTTAAGAGAAACAGCAGTGATATATATTGTCCATTCCCATACATTCTCTATATGTTTCTACATTGTGGTTGCACAGGGATAAGGGACTCAGTGATGTTAAAAAAAGAAAATAGAGCCCACAATTAACCAATATAGAAAGGAAGGGGGGAGAAATGTATTGCCTGTGTGCAGTACCTTACACATTTCTGTGTCTGCCCAGTTCTGAATGCTGTCTAGATCACTTTGAATGTCCTCTGCTGCTGCAACAGTGTTTGCCACTCCTATTTGGAACTGCAAACACAAGTCAAAAAGGAAGTTAGAAAGGCCAAGAGAGATAGATATAAATGAACATTGCTAAGGGGGCTAAAACCAATTCCAAAATGTTTTTCCAATATTATAACAGCAAGAGAACATTCAAAGAGGAGGTTAAATGTCTAAGAGATACAAATGGCAAAATCATAGATGAAAAAATAAAAAATAGCAAATATATGAAATGATTACTTTTCACAGGTTTTTACAAAGGAGGACACGGACAACATGCCCCACATGTCAACCTGTTTCTATCCAGTTTTAAATAACTTTAGCATAACAGAGGCAGAAGTGTTAAAGGGACGAGGAGCTCTTCAAATAAACAAATCCACTGGGCTGGATGAGATCCTCCCAATAGTACTCAAAGAAATGAAAGAAGTTATTTACAAACCGCCAACCAAGATCATGCAACAGTCTCTTGACACAGGGGTTGTACCGACAGACTGGAAAATTGCAAACGTAATACCGATCCACAAAAAGGGAGACAAAACCGAGCCAGGTAACTACAGACCAATAAGTCTGACTTCTATTATATGTAAACTTATGGAAACTATAATAAGATCCAAAATGGAAAATTACCTATATGGTAAAAGTATCCTGGGAGACAGTCAGCATGGTTTTAGGAAAGGGAGATCGTGTCTAACTAACCTGCTTGACTTTTTTGAGGATGCAACATCGACAATGGATAATTGCAAAGCATATGGCATGGTTTATTTAGATTTTCAGAAAGCTTTTGACAAAGTCCTGCTAAAAGATTAATTCTCAAATTGAATGCAGGTGGGATTCAAGGAAATGCATGCACATGGATTAGGGAGTGGTTAATATGTAGAAAACAGATTAGAGGAGAAAACTCAAAATGGAGCGAGGTAACCAGTGGTGTACCACAGGGATCAGTATTAGGTCCGCTGCTATTCCTAATCTACACTAAGGATTTAGATTCTGGTATAGTAAGCAAACTTGTTATTTACAACAACACAAAAATAGGAGAAGTGGCAAACACTGTTGCAGCAGCAAAGGTCATTCAAAATGATCTAGACAGCATTCAGAACTGGGCAAACACATGGCAACTGACATTTAATACAGAAAAGTGTAAGGTACTGCACGCAGGCAATAAAAATGTGCATTATAAATATCATAATATGACACCTATTGAAACAGAAGTGCAGCGCTTAGAACACATATACAAATAGAACTAATCCACTCTTCTTTTAAACTGTGAACTTAGTGTTTGATTGAATCCATCTCTGTGTTTGTATAGCCTGGAAACAGGCATCAGTGCCTTGCATAGCTGCACACACTGCCATCATTCACACTGACCACAAGAGGGAGCCAGAGCACCACTGCTGTTTATAATGTAATAACACAGTAATAAGACAATTGACATAGGCATCAGTTACCTCCCCAGTCAGCCCAGTTCTCCCATTGTTAACACAAAGCTCCTCACATCCAGTCATCTAAACACTACAGTGTGGTCTGTGTCTGTATAGAGCAATACTGAAATTGAAGAAGGAATTTATGAAAAATACCAAGGAGTTTATGTTGACTCAGAAATGTCTTCATCTAGACAATGTGGGGAAGCTATAAAAAAGGCCAACAAGATGCTCGGATATATTGTGAGAAGTGTTGAATTTAAATCAAGGGAAGTAATGTTGAAACTTTACAATGCATTAGTAAGACCTCACCTAGAATATTGTGTTCATTTCTGGTCACCACATTACAAAAAGGATATTGCTGCTCTAGAAAGAGTGCAAAGAAGAGTGACCAAAATTATCCCGGGTTTAAAAGGCATGTTGTATGCAGACAGGCTAAAAGAATTGAATCTATTCAGTCGAACAAAGAAGACTACGCGGCGATCTGATTCAAGCATTCAAAATCCTAAAAGATATTGACAATGTCGACCCAAGGGACTTTTTCGGCCTGAAAAAAAGAAACAAGGACCAGGGGTCACACGTGGAGATTAGATAAAGAAGCATTCAGAACAGAAAATAGGAGGCACTTTTTTACACAGAGAATATTTTTGAATATTTTTGAAGCTGACACCCTGGGATCCTTCAAGAAGCTGCTTGATGAGATTCTGATCAATAAGTTACTAACAACCAAATAAGCAAGATGGGCCGAATGGCCTCCTCTTGTTTGTAAACTTTTTTATGTTCTAGAAGCGGGAGTATTTAAATGCTGTCCAAGCCCACTGACATTAATCGACCTTGTTATAATACAAGTTAATACAGACAGCACAGTGAGTCTTTAGAGCAAGGTCAATTCTAGCACATCATGATAATACAATACACACATTTGTGGTTTGTTTCCCCAGAGTTGGAGAGTAATTCATTAGTAGAAGTGAAGGATGAGAGATGGTCCAGGTTCAATAACCAGTTTAATGTAGGGAGCACACAGTAAAGTAAAAGCAGGGTTTGTCATAACACCTCCAGCATCTCATCATGCCTCTTGGTTTACCCACAATATGCAAGTAACAATTACCTTGGAAAGAGCAACGTGCTTCTGAACGGCTAAACCGATGACATTATAGAAACAATCAGGCACTTTCTCCTTTACTAAATATAAAATGCAGAAGAAAGAGGAAATACATGAATCCTCCCTTGCACTGAAAAGAGTTCTTGTTGTCAATAAAGAGTGCTTTTGAATGATTTCAGTGGTGGCAGTTTGACAAGAATACATGTCATGTGAAATAAACCAGTCCAAAACGAGACATTGATGCTAATAGTTTTATTGCTTAAAAAGCTTTACAGAAAGAGACAGGCTTTTACCCAGTTTCATGTAACAGCAGATAGTGTTGTTTCGGCAGGACAGCATTTATACTGGTCAACGGTTTGAGCATTTGTTGTCATGAACGCAAATAAAGATATTTTAAAATAATTGAGAGATGAAGAAAATCTCTATATAAACACAATGTTTTTGTCAGTCTGTGAACAAGACCTGTCACGGGTCACTTGTGACATCACAGGGTGGCTGTGAGGAGCTGGGAGAAGAAAGGAGTCTACTGGTCAAACCTGACTCGGTGCAGTGATTATGAGCTGGGGCAAATCAATCAAGCACGCTCTCCAAGTAACGCTTTGTATATGTGCCCATGTGGAGTTGTATTTCTATTCAAACATGTGTGAGCATGTGATCTCACTGAGAATCTGAGACTACATGTTAAATAAGGACACCTTTCCATACTTTCCATATTATATATCCTTGAAGAGATTGACCAAATGCACAACAGAGAGCAGCTGTTTTAAACAAACTGGGAATGGCCTGATAGAAATAAGTATGGGTGCTGTAGCTGTGTGTTTGGAGAGGGACCACAACAGAAAGGTTACAGCCATGCTGGTGTGTTTAAGCTTTGCTTGCAGGTCTGCTGTCAGGTAAACTCCAGCACTGTGATCCCTGGGCGCTGCTGCTTCTCAGTAGTGCTGGCATCGCCTGCAGCGGTAGGTATGCCAATCTGAAACCAATTGAAGACATTATCAGCAACCTGGGCAGAAAAGCTATTGTTATGATCCATACCCTACAGAGCATTGCACAGCTAGGTAATGGGATTGTGGGGTGGTAATGGTCAGCATTGTCTAATAATATAGACAATCAGTGTCACACTGAGCTGCAGAATTGAACTCCCTCCCATGTGTAGACAGCATCCTCCACACTCTTTGTATTGCACTCCTTTGAATTACAAATTTGAGTAAAGCTTTGTGTAATTCAGCATGCAATTTCACAATCCCAAAGGGTATGGAATCAACTGCTAAACTGTGGAGCCACCACAACCTCGCAATATAATCCTATCAATAAAAAACACGGAAACCCTCTATACTAGTTCAAATGCCAAACATGCTTCTGAGGTTTTATTCAGAGCAATCCTAGATCAAAGCTCCTCTGTTTTGTCCCCTGCTTTTATATTTTGTTTCACTGAAATGACAAAAGTTCCACAGGAGATTGAGGTCAGTGGACCCTTCTTCTCAACTCAAAGCCAACCCTGACATAATGACCTCCCACAGAGAACTACTGTACACACACCATAAAACAGCAGCAATCCCATTCATCAGATCTCCTGGGATTATTTGTGGAGTTGGTTACTCCGGCATGAGATCACACACATGTAATAAGTTTAAATATACATTTCTTGGTTGCAGGAGACAGGTTAGACTTTCCTCTTTCCAATAAGTTACGAATGACCTCAAATCAATCAATAGTTTGAGACAATGCAGTAGAAAGATGAATCATAAACTCATCTTGATATTTCCAGTTGAAGGATTATGATGGATGGCATCTGTTATAAAACTTATTCCAACAATTCTGTGTCTCTCTTGGAGTTCCATCCATATTTGACCTGGTCGACCTCATGTTCTAAACTGATATGGAATGACACTTGGTTTTCTATTTCAAATTGTTCTAATATATCCCTCAACC
Organism: Acipenser ruthenus; assembly: GCF_902713425.1. Classification (NCBI taxonomy): domain Eukaryota; kingdom Metazoa; phylum Chordata; class Actinopteri; order Acipenseriformes; family Acipenseridae; genus Acipenser; species Acipenser ruthenus. The sequence continues at coordinate 7,487,481 of NC_081220.1, forward strand.
AATGTATACAGAAATAATAAGGCATACTCACGGCGAGCGCAGCGGTACCCATGATGGTAGTAGAAATAGTAGTGATAGTGATGAGCTACACAAAAAAAGAAAAGATAATTAGTAACAGTCTATTTTTAACACAGAGCTTCTTAAACCCACTGCCTTCCACACTGTAGCCCAGAACTCAACCCCCTGAGCTACTCAGGGACAGTGGCCCAGTGGTTAAAGAAAAGGGCTTGATACCAGGAGGTTCACATCCCGGCTCAGCCACTCACTCACTGTGTGTGACCCTGAGCAAGTCAAAACGTAAAACTGGAGTCCTATTGTAAGTGACTGCAGCAGCAGTTGTTGATGCATAGTACACCCCCTAGTCTCGAAGGCACTTTGGAGAAAAGCGACTGCTAAAAGACTAATGAATAAAAAAGTAATACTCAGATCCACAAGCATGCACATTGCCTTCCACTCTGCAGGGCACCACTTTCTCTAAACACTGAGCTATCAAACCCATTAACTCCTAGACTACAGCCCAGCACGAACCACTAAACTGCTCAAACCCACTACCTTCCACACTGCAGCTCTGCACTCTAGTCACTGTGTCACTGAAGCCTCTCAGCAAAGCTACACTGATAAACAATTCATGCCCTGATTGAAAATAATAAATAAAACCCACTGATTGCTGCATAAAATAAAGTAGAATCCATTTACTTACCATAGTAGCATCTGTACCTTACTGTGAAAGATCAAAGTGATATATTGAGTTCAGTCCATTTGAAGTCACTGCAGTGGCTGCTTTATACAAGAATGGGGCCTCAGTAGTGTATTAGAGAGCTATATATTTCAAAGGAGTGTCTCTATTTGTACATTTCTATTACTGGCAAAATCCAAAGACAGGGCTCCTTCTTTATATCCCCTCCCACAGGATACAGAACACCTCACTATGTGAGTATGTATTAAATAAAGATGTCATTTCTTATTAAGAGCAGCTCATTCATACTATTATACAATAATACCCCATTCCATATTCTCAACATCAGCTGTAGGAGGCCCCATTGTTAACATGTATTCATTTCTTGTGACGCGCACAGTACATGTGTATTGTATTGTAGTGTACAGTCACATTTTTATTAAAATATCAGATTCACACTTACCACGAGCACAGATGCTATAATCTGGAAATGAAATAAACATACACCATTAAATACAATTTAAAAATATATATACAATTCATTTCTACATATTAATGTACCATAATAAAATAAAATACTTACAACAGTAAGCTGTTCCAAAGAAAAAGAAAAAGAAAAACAGTGGTTATTGGATAGTTCACTTTATATTCATGTTTGAGTTCCATTTACTGGAATGTTTTCTGTTCCTCTGAGAATATCAGTTGATTTTGATAGCTGTTACAGGCTTAATGAAAGCACCAAGGGGCACATTTCAAAGTGTTTCCTCCAGTCTGTCCACAACTATGAAACCACTCCATGGTAGAATATGTTGTAATACTGAAGTGTTTCTCAATGTCTTCAATCAATTGACCTTCAGTCTACAATCCATGCAGTTCACCCAAACCAGGAGCCAGCTCCAGAGAGACACACACTTACTTCTGTAGTATCTTTTGGACAGGGCATCCTTCTTCACTACCATGGACTGTGTCAGGACCACTTCAGAATCCACTTCAGGAGACAGAAAGCACGTGAAGATCATTAAACAAACAGTAGGTTGCATCCCTTCTATTTAAACACAGACCATGTTGAGGAACTCTCCAAATTTGGATTAGGATTTCAATGTACATTAAAGAAGATTGCTGAACAGTAAGGAGCTTCAGATTTCATTTTGTTAGAGTGTGTGTTACAATGTTTTCCCCTGAGTTCAGGAGCTGCTCTTCAGTTCTAGTTGCCTGTCTTAGATATATGTACATAATGTAGGCTGGATCAGTCAAAGTGTCTTTATAGAAGAGCCAGTGACTGGATCACGCTTCCTTCTGCTTTCAATTCACTGCTATGCACTAGATGGTGATGGCACTTACTAACAGAAAGATATTTCAGTCTGCATTACATATGAAAAGAATCACACAGACTTATGCACAAAACAACTGTGGTGAACTATGAAAGGCGCTATATAAAATAAACATTGATTGATAAAAAGGTAAGGGAACAGGACAACCTTTTAGTCAAGTTATTATATCTCAGTTGGGCGATCCTTCTTACTGACATTTAAGGTGATCAATTAATACAATACGTCTTATTAAAGGTGCTGCATCAACACATTTAAATGCACATGTTAAATGCAAACAGGTGAAATATTTTCAAAGTGTATATCCCTCAAGCTTTGTGATTTCCTCTTCCGCATCAGTGTAACAGACAGACAGACAGACAGACAGACAGACAGAAACACACTCAACAGAAGAAGCTATAGGCCATCTGTACTCACTGTCAGCTCTTTTCTCCATCATATTGTCTCCTATCAGGTAAAACAGAAATAGGTTTATACAGTTAGACGTACATTAGGAAACAGATCTGGGTACTTTGTGTTAGTGCCAGTAGAGAAACAGCAGCTAAATGTGCTCAGATTCACTGGGGTTTGGTCTTAAGTCTATCATCTGTAATTCACAATGTGTTCCTCTTGAAGGTTTAACGTTGTACCCACACACTACCCAAACGTGCTTTTCAAAGGACTCACCCAACTCCCGCTCTCCTTTGAGTCCATCACTGTCCAGTTCAGCATCACTGTCACCTGAATCCTCTGCCTCTGGAACAGGGAGAAGAGAGCTTCTTGAAGCAATGAAGGATTCCCTCGACTGCAGTGCACAGCTTCATAGGACACTCAACACAGGGAGGCAGAGAGTTCCCCATTACATTGCAATGCAGAGCTGTGAGGTTTAACCAGGAGATTTCTGGATATACAGTAGCCCTTGATGTTATGCATGATTAGCGATGATTAGTCAGGTTGAGTTTCTAAACAAATTGTGTGGTCTGTGCAGGACTGTGCTTTTTTGTCATTGCTTAACTTAAATCCTGCAAATAAGAAACTTTCTTTCTTTCTTTCTTTCTTTCTTTCTTTCTTTCTTTCTTTCTGTTTGTTTCTCTTTCTTTCTTTCTTTCTTTCTTTCTTTCTTTCTTTATGTTTCTCTTTCTTTCTTTCTTTCTTTCTCTCTTTCTTTCTCTCTTTCTTTCTCTCTTTCTTTCTTTCTTTCTTTCTTTCTTTCTTTCTTTCCTTACCCAGCGCTCTCTTGTTCTCCAGTGCTCCTTCCTGCTCCTCTGAGTCTTCCAAAGTGTTGCTGAGATCTGTAAACACAGGCTGTGGTTACATTTTTAATGAGAGCAGTCCTGTGTTGTATCCAGTGCTATGAAAGGAATGACAGCATGGAATGGAGAATGCAAACGGACCGATTAGGAAAACTGGGATTTTTTAAAATTTTATTAAGATTTTTGTATCTGTATTGAAAACATGTAATTATGGTCATAAAATTCTGCACTTTTGTTAATAACTGCAACAGTGTAGAATAGTTGAATTAATATTATATAAATAAACCACTTTAAAGTGCCACATATTATATAAGGCAAGGAATTGTAATAAATCAACTTGCAGTAAACAGTTTGCATTTTTAATATCTCTTAAATAAATTATTATATTAAATCTGCTGTATAAAAAGTGGTTTAAATATTAGCACAATAAATGAAAGAGCAGGTCTATATGTTTCAAGGATCTGTATATTTGGTGAAAAAGGTAAATCAAACTGAATGAACATTTTAAAATCTCAGTGTATTTTATTCACACCCTGCAATGGTTTATTGAAGAGATGAGCAGGAGGCAAGATAGATTCGAAGGGAAATTTCAAATGGAAACCTTGATTTGTTTTTTTCCCCCCCAATATATTTAAATATTTACTGTTTATGACTGTTTCATTTCTAATAAGTTCTTATAAATGATAAGAAAAGATGAGTTTATTAGGCTATTCACATGGATAAGCCACAGCTGCATTTTACAGTACCAGGGAATCCTTCTGGTCTGAAGCAGCCTCTTAATAAGGGGTCCCCATGGTGGGAGGTGGTTGATGCAACACATGGGAGTTTTCAAGTTCTTTAAATGCTGTGTCTTATTCTAGTGGAGTACAGGCTCATCAAATCAATCCCCAAGACAAGTAGACAAACCTCTGTGTTGAGAATATAGGATTGAGTTCTGGAAGAATGGATCTTACCCAGTTCTCTCTTGCTGGCCTGGTAATCATCATCTCCCAGCTCTTCAGAGTCCTCAAGGAGGCTCCTTGCATCTGCACACAGAGGAAATGGAGGGGGTGGAATCATTCTTTTAAATGGCAATGTACAAATTAAGAACAAAGAAGGATATTCTTATGGTAAGTTGATTATTCAATGATGCAGCATTGAGGAAAAGCCTGCCTTCTCCACTATGTTATCTCATGGAAGACTGTCTGCTATCTCCCTACCCTTCTGTTATTCTGATGAAAGTCAGTCAATGGCATCTCTTCCCCCATTTATTTTAGGTTGAAGGCAATCAATGCAATCCCTCCCTCCCTCCCCATGTTACTCAGGAGAAAGGCAGTCTTACCAGCCCCTGACAGAAGACATGCTGTCAGGACCGAGAGGAGAATGGCTCTTGTAGTCCAGGCTTTCATCTTGACAAGGTGCTGATGCTGCTTTTCCACTCTTCAGCTGCTCTGGTCCCTCCACCCTGCTCTGTTTTATACCCTCTCCCAGGCAAATGCACTCCTTCACCACTAAACCCTCATCAAGGACCCTTTCTTTCTCTACACTGTGATACTGTGTGATGCCCTCCTCTTCCAAATTTCCATACTTCACTTGAAAACTATTTCCTCTATACCCTATGATCCAAATCTATTGACACAGTGTCAGTTATCTCCATTGTTCTCTTAACACAGAGCAGGATCAGTGCTGGGATCAGCAGGTGCAGACAGGGGGCTCCATATACAGTATTAAAGGCAATAGAATGATTAGTTATCAGTCATGCAAAATGAAGCATTCTCTGGAATTTCATATCTACAGTACAGTACTGCAGTACTACGGTGTGGAGTGCATGTTTCTTATTGAAACATTTCACAATTGTATTACCAAGTCTCTTTTTAGAAGGAAAAAAGTAGGACTGAAATACACAGTGGGTGTGAGAGAAAGACCTTGGTGTTGTGATAGACTCATTTCTACCAGCAACAGGGATGCAATCATAAAGGTGAAGACTAATCCCGGGGCTTAAAGGAACGAGCTGTGAAGAGGGTACTGAATTTGTTTAGCTTGAACACAGAACAATTAGGCGGACTTGACTGAAGTCTTTAAAAACTTGAAAGGTGTTGACAAAGTTAACCCAAACTAATACCTCAAGCATAGCACTGACACCAGGGTCAGAGGGCACTGTTGGAAATTAAGTGTGGATAGCCATAGGACAGAGGGTAGGAGACACCTTCTCACAGAGTGTGGTGAGGGGATGGAATGGGTTACCAAGTCATGTTGTTAGGGCTGGGATCCTTTAAGACCCGACTTAACAGGTTTGAGATCAATCAGCTGCTGCACTGATGGGCCGAATGTCCTCCCTGGTTCTGTGTTCTGAATTCTGGATCTCCAGTGTGCTGGCATTGATTGGTAACTCCTCTCCAGAGTCAGTTGTTTTCCTTGTACACTCAACCAACCCTAAATATGCTGAGAGAACAGTTGAGGGAACTAAATCAATTCAGTCTGGAACAAAAAAAAGACTAGAGGAGACTAAAAAGCTTTTAAAAAGTTGGAGTTAACTGTAGTCACTCTTTCAAGCACAGCAGAGAGACCAGGACTAGAGTACACAGTTATAAACTGAGTGGAGACAGACTTAGGACAGAGGTTAGGAGACACATTTTCTCACAGTAAGTTACTTAACCTCCTTGTGCTCCGTCCTTCGGATGAGATGTAAAACCGAGATCCTATTGGAAGTGACTCTGCAGCAGAAATTGTTGGTGTATAGTTCATTCCCTAGTCTGTGTAGTTGCTTTGGATAACAGCGTCTGCTAATTGACACATTTATTACACCCAGAGTCAAAAAGTGCTCGGGTTGACGTGCTCCTCCGACTGGGCAACATCCCTTGCAGTGGAGTTAACAGACAATCAACAGACAAGGGAACTGAATCTATTTAGCCTGGAACAAAGAAGGATTAGAGGAGACACTTCTCACAGAGTTGGGAGTGTTTGAAATGGGTCACTAGAATGGTGCTGCTGCAGAGTCATCAGGATGTCTTTAAAAGCCAACTAGATGAAAGCCAGGATCAGTCAGCTACTAGAAAAGTATTGATGCATTAAATTCCCTGATTTTGTTCATAACATTTCTTATATTATTAAAGCAATGCCCTATTGTAAGTGACTGCATATAATGCACAGTTCACAGCCTACCTCTGTAAAGCACTGTGAGATGGTGGTCCACTATGAAAGGTACTATATAAAAATAAAGATATTATTATTATATTATTACAAGCTAAAAAGGTTATTATTTATTTATTTCTTAGCAGACACCCTTATCCGTCTTACAACATTTGGAATTCAAAGAGAAAGAATAAATATGGTGTTTAACTTGTAATGCAATATATGAACATGTGAGCCTCCACACCTTGCATTACACTCAAATGCAGGTGCATAAGCATCTATATGAAAACAAAGGAGTAACTGCATCTGCACAGAAAACAGCACAGACTCAAGTATAAGCGCATGCGTCAATTCCTAGTGAGTATACGGTACTAAAACAAAACCTGATCTCATTGCTAAACATTACTACAGTACTAGCTTCAATAGTTCCTTTAAACAAACCTCTCCCAATTCCAATAATATGACATTATTAGTACATAAATAGGTTACTTTTTAAATAACCAACCATTAAGAACACAATGAACAATGTTTGATAGTTTTAATGAGCTCGTTGCTAACAGTTACTAGACTAAACAAGCAGCACTTCAAATGAAGCGTGACCACTGCTCCCACTGAACACCTGATTGTGCATTTCAAAGGAACTTTGATGGATATCACATCACTGATGTATGTGCTGAAATATGGAAATATAAAAAGCAAATGTGTCACCAGTAGTTCAATTGCTTTTTGAGTAATGGCTTCTTTCTTGCCACCCATCCATACAGGCCAGCTTTGTGTAGGGACTGGCTTATTGTTGATGTGTGAATGCTGACTCCCACCTTAGACACAGAACTTTGCAGATCTCTCAAGGTCATTGGTGGCTTTAGTGACATCCCGAACCAGATTCCTGCTTGTCCAGCTGCTCAGTTTGGGAGGGCGACCTGATCTGGGTAGTGTCTGGGTGGTATGATGCATCTTCCACTTCTTAATGATGGCCTTCACTGTGCTGAGAGGGATAATCAGAGCCTTTGAAATGTTCTTGAACCCTTCTCTGTGCCTCTCTACCACTTTATCCCTGACTTGTTTCGAAAGCTCCTTGGTCTTCATGGTTGCTTTGTTGGTTCACTATGTGAGTTGCAGCTTGAAAGTCTTTATATGCCTGAATGTAATTATCTACAAGTTAAACCACTTTGAGTACATACAGGCTAAAACTATTTCACTAATTTTGTGACCTTTAACTTAATCAATGTGGAGTAGTTTGTGTAGATTCTACATGTAAAGTCTAATTTGAAAGCGTCATGCAGTACGCTCAGCTGCCAACAAAATGTGAAAACTTTGCAGGGGGGTGAATACTTCTGCAAACCACTGGAATTGCTTAATAAAAATGTCTTGTGCAAAATGCTTTTTCGGGTTCCCATTCGCTCAGTTTATTTTACTTGAGAAAACCCGGCTTTCATCAGACGTCATGCAAATGAAGGGGAAAGGTGGGGATTGCTATATAAATTAGTCATGTGTAAAGATCTTGTGTTGTTTTCAGAGATGGCTCATGAAAATGTTGTTTCCATGCACAGAGAACTGGTACACGAGAGAATCTAAGCTGATGTAATAAAGCTGTGATTTCTAAATTCCTTGTGCCTGTTTGTTTAATAGAGTCCCCCAGAGAGAGATGGGAGTATTCAACACATCAGGAGCAGAAATCACCTTGTTAAGAAGCAATGGTATGCAGCCCATTAAAGTGCTAAAAGGTCTCTGGCGCACCCTGCTGGAAACAGTATTGATTTTCCACTTCAAGCTGCCCGCATGATAACTGTGGTATACTGTGCTGCGTCTTGAGGTACCACAGATTCACCATGGTATCAGGGAAGATTCCACACAACACACTGAAAGAGGCTGAGCAATGCAGGAGGAAAAAAAGAGAAACTTGCACTCATAATAACAATCTATTTAATATAATACTAATGTGATGTAACACAATCAGAATGCTCAACAACATGATGAACACAGATTTTGGTGAGTTTTTGATCTGAACAGATTGTGATTAGGGGTGACCCTATTTATCAAGCAAGTTTATTCTTTTGTTTTCAGTTAATATTTCTGTATTTAGTCGAATGCACTCCTGTTGTTTAGGTGTCCCCAAGTGTCTGCATTTCTGAGAATGTTCTCAAGTCCTGTAAGAGCCTGCAACTGACTTAACTTCTTCACACTAAGTGCAGGGATAGGATTACACATATGTGTGAATGATATGGTGTCTTGTGTGGTTTCCGAACGGACTGAATCTCTTCCCACAAACAGCACAGTGATAACGTTTCTCTCCTGTGTGAACGCGCTGGTGTCTTTTAAGCAGTGATATATGATTGAAACTCTTCCCACAATCAGCCCAGGAACACGGAGTCCCTCCTGAGGGATTTCCCTTGTGAGTTTCAGGAACATCTAATTGACAGGAACTCTTCCCACCTTTAATAGAATGAGGTAAGGTCTTCAAGTTGCCCTGGGATTCAGAATTGTTAAAACACACAGAATGTGCCGTCTCTGTACTCTCCACAGTAAGTGGGTGTCTGTCTTGTAAAGAAGGAATTGTAACTGAGTGAGTTCTCAATGTCTTCACATTTTCTTCTTGGGGTGTTGTTTCTCTGTGTTTCTTGCACTGTGGTTTGCCTCTAGAAGCGTTTTTGCACTGGGGTGATAGAGTGGAGTCGTGTTCTCCTTCATCTACTTTAGAAGCTAAAGAAAGAAAGAGAAGAGAGACAAAGGTTATTGTACAGCATTCTTCCACATGCACTGTTCTGAAAACAAGCGAATGAGCAGTACAGTGTTTGGTTGCTTGAGCTGAGGTGGATTCATTCACCAGTTAAGTGTCCCGCAAGTTTCAGTCACAGCAAAAATGATGTCAACATGTCAGCCAAGTGGAAAATGAAAAACAACATGCTTTTTTTTAATGTTTAAAATGGATTACTTTAAATCAAGCCAACAGAGCATCATGAAAAATCCTATTTAGTACCTGCATTTTGATAGTACTGCAATGTATCTAATATTTAATTTGTTTTTTGATAATTAATAATTAATATAGAAATTATCTGTTGAGCTGGTCTGCTGTACAGAACACCTCCACACACATACTTACTGTACTGTGACAATAATAACACAGCAATGCTTACTGTGAGACACACAAAAGTGAAATGTGGCATTGCGAGCAAACATTACAATCCTCTGGATAGTTGCAGTGAGATGAGCGTTTAAAAATGATATTGTATTTGCATAAAGTGTAAGAAATAAAATAAGACTCATGTTGTTGATCCTGCTGCATACATTCTCCACAGAAATTCTCTACTGAAATGTTTCTTCTGGTGATGCTGAGGAACCCAACTGGATTTGGCATCACCCAGTGATGGGACATGTGATCCCTGCAGCTCTGTAAAGCTGTGGGAGCAGAACTGCAAACAGCCTACCAGGAATGAGGAAAGGCAAATATCTAACACAGGGGTGTCCATCCAGGCACAGGAGTAGCACTTTATATAACTGAACCTGTTCAATGTGGAGTGGAATGGCCTCCAGGAGCGTGATTGGACACCGCTGATCTCACAGCATTCTAAAGAGGCGTGGCAGCGGCTGCACATCTAGCAGGTGCCTCAGAAGCAAGCACAGTGATGTCCTTGTTGACATAGTGGTTGGGCAGCTCCCCTTGGTTAAAATATGAATCTCAAGCACCCTGCTGGTGTTCAGTACCAGGTTCTCCAGGATGAACAGGCAGCTCAATGCTGCTTGTTTTGTAGGATTACCTCTAAATCCCAGTTCACATTCAGATGGAGAGTCATCACACAGGTTGGATCCCAGCTTGTTGTTCTCCTCAAGTGTACAGACATGATTTTCATGAGGAAGTTCCTCTGCGATGGGGACACATTCCTGCTCTATGAATTCCTCTTTAATAGGAACACATTCCTGTTGAGGGACCTCTTCATCTTTAACACATGCCAGCTCTGTAACCTGCATTAAACTTGCACAGCACTCCTGCTTCTATCTTTGGCCCTTCCTGTGCTTCAGATTCAGGGATAGCGTGGCTCTCTTTGGGATCTGTGGGAAACAAAACTGTATACAATTAGATCTCTTACTTACCAGCTAGGTTTGTTAGTTGCTTTGATCAGGGATTTAAAGTTACTGTTCCTCAGTTATTTCGTATAGGGTTGAGCCGGTATAATAGTTTGGTGGTTTAGGTACATGATGGCATTGATACCATTCCTGTTATTCTACATTGCAATTATCGGTTAACGCTGTGTTTGTGTTCCTATGAACAAAGTGAAGGAAAAGGCATTTTCATATGAACATCTTTTTATTCTACGTCCTGTACAAAACAAGTCTCAGTGCTGCTAGGCTTTCTCACCTCCTGTAGCCTCACACTGGAGCATTGCATCCACTTCTACCTCCCTGTCAATCACCATCATGACCACCATTCTGCCTTTGCATTGTTCTAATGCAAACATCCATTTCTCTACTGCAAACATGCTTAGAAACCAAGCCAGGAGACTTGCAGTCTTAGCAAAGTGTCTGAGGAATGCCTTTTTGTTACCTGATACTGTATTGTGAGAACGGTTTTGAAGGAAACGGTCAACGCAGAATACAAGTTTCAATGTGTCAAATACAATGAGCAGACAAGCGACTGCAGCAGGATAGCCTGCTTATTCTCAAAGCAGTTTCATTTAAACACGTGATTTACACAACTCAAACTTTTTAAAGTGCAGCAATATGTTTTTTGTACAAACTCCACCTGTGTAATAATCATTAGCAACAACACTGGAAGCTTACTTGTGCAACGTCACGTGAACTGTAGATATAAATCCAATAACATCCCTTGTAGTATTAAAATACATTTGTAATGGTGTGGCTCTCCCTATTGTATGTATCCCGTGCAAACTCATCTCTGCTCTTAAATAATAACCTGTATTAGTAAATGTTTATAAGCAATATGAGCGACCGTTTCCTAATTCCGTTTACCATCAGCTGAACAAAGTACTTTATTTAGAGACTCAATCTAGAGACTCAATAAAATGATACAATTCAGTTGACACCTTACTGTGTTGTATTTACTTCCTCCAACTTCAACCCTTAATTGAACTTGTGGAACCACTCGGGTCCAAAATCTTACAGCGGATTGGTGCAGGCAGGGTGCTGCTGCCGCCCCTTTATTCACACAGTGAGGTCTGGAAAGATCGTGTAAATGTGTGTGTGTGGAACAAGAAGGAAACAGGACGAAAGCAAAAGAACGAGCAGCGAATGAGCCGCGACTGTACCAAAGACAAACTCAACAGCACTGGAGCGGAATACAATGAAACCATTTATCTAAAAATAGATTCGCAGTCAAACAGTTCAATCAAACACTGAAACCCGATGTGCTGCTGCCTGTATGTTGATATTAGATCACAAAGGTAGTTTAAGGTGTTTGATTGACCAAGCAATACCACACAATAAAATCAATCTTACCTTGAAATATTAAAGGTTGTTTAGTGTCTGCATCTGCAGCGTTTATACACCCTCGCACTGCTTTCAGCTCGCTCTCTGATATTTCCAATCTCAGCTTCAGACTTTCATTCTCTTTCTCCTTTTTGTTCCATTTCCACTCTGAATTCAGTGAATTTGCTGCCGACAGCTTTAGTAATCGCGCACAAGACGGTGTGTAGAGCCGCTTTCACTGCGTGCTCGATGGTAGAGGCGAGCTCGTCTTGAGAGCGACACGGACACGCTGACGCGTCCATCTTCACTGGTTTGAGTTTCACACTGGTCTAGCGGAATCCTCTTTTCAATCAGAAACACCGCCTGCGGTTTTTATTTATTAATATTTATTTTGTACTGTAGCCTTCCCATTCAAATATATTCATCACTTCTTCTGTTGTGATAAAGAAAGAACACAAACAACATGCTTTGCAAGGAGTAACTTTACTTTGGTCTTTCAGAATCGCGCAGAGCTCTGCTGGAGCTTCAACGCGTTTGTTTCTCAGTAAATCATCTCATTGAAAAGCTCGACTTGTCTGTAGCTGCGACTGACGCGCTCCGCTCTGTGTGTGAAATTCAACACAGAAAAGGGATGCTTTCCTTTTCACGGAACTCTGTGCAGGTGATAAACAAACACAAAAATCACAAAATATTAAAAAACATTTCATCCCAGCATAAATATTTTAAACAGCAGGAGACAGCGTGTTGTAAAATCATCACTGACTGCAACCACCTCTCCACACATGAACAAAACAAACCTCTCTATTTCCTGTACTGAAATGAAAGCGTCACCAGCAGAAGGCGGGTCTGGTTGGAACAATCGCGTATTATTGGCTGTAGAAACACTCTATCCCCAGCATGTGAGTCTGATTGGCTGTAGAAACACTCTATCCCCAGCATGTGAGTCTGATTGGCTGTAGAAACATTCTATCCCAGCATGTGAGCCTGATTGGCTGTAGAAACACTCTATCCCCAGCACGTGAGCCTGATTGGCTGGCCTCCCTGTCGGAGGCGGTTATGAAACTGGATGCCAGAGTTCGCCATGTTGGCTCTTTCAGCGCTGTGTTCAATGCGATGCATTCAGGCGCGTTAAGTAAGTGAGCCGCTCAGAAAGCACACGGAGCTGAATTTAAATGACTTAACGCTCTGCTACAGGAGAGCGCTGAGCGACTTTTAAAAATGGAGAATAATAATGATTTGCTTGTTTGTGTTTGTGAGGTGATGGTTGATGAAATGGCCCCGTGTGAAGTTACTGTCCCCTGCTGGACCTCGCTGAGTTCGGCGCTCTGTTTGGACTGAACCTCATATCTGTCTGTGTTTAATACCGACAATACCGACGTTAATAATGAACATTATGAATAATATTAATACTACAAGCCTAATAATAATACATTAATAACTATAAAACAGCTCTACATTTAAAAATAAAAATGAAATTAAATGATACAAATTTGAAAACAACCATTTTTACATTATTGTCTACATGCATCATCTCAAATAATTACAATGTCATTTATCAGACCCTTCGGCGTTGTCTTTTGAAGAATTAAACCTGCCAGATCGAACGCAGGCTAACATTCAATCAATCAATCAATTAATCATATATATTTTCTATAGCGCCCCATATGCGCTTCACAAAATCTGTTTGAAAACAAGAAAATATGTAATTGTAAGCCTGGTCGAACAAAATAAGTCTTCAGTGTAATTTTAAACAAAGAGCGCTTTCCACGATTTAAGATGCTTTAGAGAGACAGAATATTGGAATTGGCAGCCGAAACTGGGGGATAAAACTGCCTGTGATCAAAGTGGGCAGAAAAGTTGCATACTTTGCATAACGTATTTGGGAGAAAAGAAAACGGATCATCTCTGATTTGTAACGTTTCCATGGTTCGGCCCGGCCACTGCCGTGTGACTGGTTAAAACGATGAGTTCAGTTTTTTTTTTTTTTCTGCTGCTTGGTAATTCAGTCATGAGGCAGCTGTAGCAGAGTGGCGCAGCGGAAGCGTGCTGGGCCCATAACCCAGAGGTCGATGGATCGAAACCATCCTCTGCTAGCGTGTTTTTCTTCTGTTAGCAAAGTAGATTTTCTAAAATATTATCTGAAGGCAATTAATTAATATTACATTTCGCAATCAAGGATGATATGATGCGCAAGGATACTTGTCTTTCATTAGAGCTGAAATAAATTATTGCGCTTTGAGATTATATGTTACTAGCGAATTGTTTAAAAATGTACTTAACTAGAGTACAACTGTTCTAAAAAAGAATGTTATCTCAAAAATAGTGGCTTGTCAAGCCGCAATAACTCAGTTGGGAGAGCGTTGCTAAAAAAAATATATAAAAAAATCTCCCTTTGTGCTTCTCGGAAGGCATACGATGGACGGCGCACTGCAGTTTTTCAGTCTGGGGAATATTACAAATTAGGAGACTGTGCTTTAAAATACACATGTAGGGCGGGCGTCTCTGTTACAAAGAATTGTCGCACTTTGTATTGATCTCCATAATGCATGGGACTAAATACGCAGACACATTAAAACTATTTGGAAAATGCGGGCATCGATCCCGCTACTTCTCGCATGCTAAGCGAGCGCTCTACCATTTGAGCTAATTCCCCTTAAATTGTGTGAGCGATTCTCATAGGCTACATCGCAGCTTGATATGAGCAATTCAGATTGTCTTTTTGGCAATGTAGTCTTCCAATTGCAAATTCAAAAAAAAAAAATTAAATAGCAAATATTTCGACAACAGGTATGTTTTCAATTTCTTCAAAAAGAAGTCTCAGCTCGTTTATTCAGTCTCTTTAAAATCCACCTCTGTGTCCCGATGCAGCAGCGCTGTGTGCTGTCGCTCGAGCTTGTTTGACGAGGCAGACAATGCAAAAATGCCAAAACTTGCTTTTGTATCACATGACAAACTTAAGGTATGCTTTAACGGCTTGGCTGTCTCAAGTTAGTTTGTATTGTTAATGGAACACCTCGTTGTTGCCCAGTCAGTGTATCATATGAAGTAGAGCTTGCCAGTTGGTGCCGACGGTCTGCCAATAAAAGTTAAGACTATATTTGCAAGGATCATTTCTAGAGTGAAACATGTTTTGAAGGGATTGGTCTCGGTATCCACCAGGAGGAGTGGCAGTGTTTTCTTCTCAGCACCGAGCTGACAATGAGTGTTGTTATCGGGAACCTACTCGCTGCAAGGAATGACCACTTCAATCTTCAGTCGGGGGTTGTTGAAGGAAGGGGACACATTTTGAGTGCGTCTCTCATACTGGTAGAAACGCAGAAAAAAAGAAACCATCAAGCCTACAATTGTTCAGTTGTTTAAATCAATAAGCAATTTTCAAATTGATCAATGCTAATGTTAAAACAATTTAAGAACACTTAATAGGCCTTCACTGATATAAAAAATATAGTAATGTGATTAGCACTACGGAGGACTAAATGAGCTTAAATAAAAACTTTAATTTGAAAATAACCTGTGCTTATCCCCACTTACAAGGAAGAGTGGCATCCGTTTCTTTATTAATGAACCAAAGATAAAGACGTTACAAATGAGAGAAGAGTGCCATCTAGTGGAGAAAGAAAAGGCACAATGGCAATAGACACGTTCTGCAGTATAGCCTATGGGAGTTCTGTTACAGGCGAATCTCTCCATATTGATCCAGGTCCATTTCGTTGTTCGAGGTGATCTTGGTGCAAACAGAACGAAGATCACGTGTCGTGTCATTGAGATCTCTCTATCTCACTTAAACAGACGGCTGCGTTTCTCAAGATGCTCCAGCAAGCGCTGCTGCTTGCAAATGGAGAGCATGTAAACAAACTGGACAACTAACATTATCAAGCAGTTATTTTCTTATTTTTTTTAAATCAAGGTTTATAAATACAGATAGTTGGGCGGTGTATTTCACTGGGTTAATAAAAAACAAACATGATATATGAATGTAAACACTGAAATTCAAACTGGCCTCGGTTCTACCCTCGATTTAAAACAATGCACAACCAAACCTTTGAATTGCAAAGTACAACAGAATGCATGCCAGTGGAGGCAGCGATATACATGAAATAAATGAGATACCAACAAAAGCAGATTGTTCAATAATTAAGAACGCTTATTATAACTCAAATGTAATGTTTCTTGTAATATTCGCAGTTTTGTCGAAACAATCCATATTCAATTTTTCCCGCCGAAGTTAAACAGATTCGAATCGATTTTTACAAGAAAATCGAAATTCATAAAACCCGATAAACATTTAAGTTTATGAAACTAAAACTAAATGCATTCCCAAATAAATACGTAAGTCTCCTTACCTTAAACATTTCCATTTTAAAATGTGCAGAGAACTGAAATGAGAATTGTACTCTTTTTGCGGTATTTGGGTGGCTCTCAGAAGAGCCTTTGTGTTGTAAAGACGGAGCAGGGACGGTCTCGGTTTACTTGGAGCTGGTGTACTTGGTGACGGCCTTGGTGCCCTCAGACACGGCGTGCTTGGCCAGCTCTCCGGGCAGCAGGAGGCGCACGGCTGTCTGGATCTCCCGGGAAGTGATGGTGGAGCGCTTGTTGTAGTGAGCCAGGCGGGACGACTCGCCGGCGATGCGCTCGAAAATGTCGTTGACGAACGAGTTCATGATGCCCATCGCCTTGGAAGAGATGCCGGTGTCGGGGTGGACCTGCTTCAGCACTTTGTACACGTAGATCGCGTAGCTCTCCTTCCTGGTCTTTCTGCGCTTCTTCCCTCCCTTAGGCTGGGTCTTGGCAACAGCCTTCTTGGAGCCTTTCTTCGGCGCGGGTGCAGCTTTCGGTTCTGGCATTTTCCTTCTCTGATGCTTTTTGAAAGATGAATGAGTAACCAGTCCCCAGAGCCCCAGTATTTATACAGCCTGTATGCAAATTATTACCAAACAACCCTTTAGAGTGAGAATGTTGACCTGATAACCTAGCAACGCTCCCGGGTGACGGAATACTTCGATGTGATTGGTTGTTTACTGGATACGCAACAGAGGGGGTGGTGACTTTGCCGCGAGCTGAGATCTTTTTTTTTTCTCTCTCGAGTTCAGGTTTGAATTCGGCGCCTTTTTTCTTGATCGGTTAGTTTAGGTCTTTTGTTTTTCATTTATTAAATACATGAAGAACTCGGTATACAGCAATACTGAAATCCACACCCGATGCGTCTTAAATATAGAAATATAAATAATCAAACCCACGCCACTTTATGTGCTCATTAAACACGTTAAATGTAGAAACACACGATCAATGCTGATGCTCTTTGATTTCTTCCTCATCCCAGAGTCTCGATTGTTTCACAGCAGCTTGAATGGCGAAACTTCAACTCAAATACAGAAAAGACGACATCGTGGAGCTCAAAGCTGAATCAGGATCTGCTGCTTTTAATTTATTATACTGATTACAAAATGTACTGAAAATAAAATTAGATAAGACTTTTTTTTTTTTTTTTTTTTTTTTAAGTGTTTTTATTTCTTATCTGACTTTAATTCTGCACGGAATCGGATAAAACCGAGCTCGTATTTTCTCATTATTACTGAAAATGTTCACTTTTTAAAATACAATTCCATTCAATTAATTGATTTTATTGATTTATTAACTGAAATGCTTATTTTAATTTTATTTTTTTCTGGATTTGTGTAAAGAGTTAAAAATCCAACACTTAAGTTTAAGCCTAAAATACTCTCGTTACACAGCGTGAAATAGGTGTAAATAGCCATTTTAAAACAAAGAAAACACTGGGGAGATAACAGTATAAAACATTTTGAAAAATGTGATTTTATTCTTTTGAAGATTTTAGTGGTGTACTAAATTTAGCTTGTTTCAGAATTGAAAACTCTTTAAATGAAAAGGTGGGCGGCTCTTAAAAGAGCCTTTGTGTTCGTGTCCTTGTGTCCAAATCTTTAACCCCCGAATCCGTAAAGAGTGCGACCCTGGCGCTTCAGAGCGTACACCACATCCATAGCGGTGACGGTCTTTCTCTTGGCGTGCTCAGTGTAGGTGACGGCATCCCGGATCACATTCTCCAGGAACACCTTCAGCACCCCGCGGGTCTCTTCATAGATTAGCCCGGAAATTCGCTTCACTCCTCCGCGGCGAGCCAGGCGGCGGATAGCGGGCTTGGTGATGCCCTGGATGTTATCACGGAGCACTTTGCGATGCCGCTTGGCGCCTCCTTTGCCGAGTCCTTTACCACCTTTACCTCTTCCAGACATGCTGTAGATCCGTATTATGAAAATAATACAATACTTGAAACGAGGGCTGAGGCTCTAATACATACACGCAGACCGGACCTGATTGAAAAAGAAGCCAGCAAAGAAGAGCGCGGAAACATTAGACCCGCCCACCACTGAGCCGTGTCTGTGAGCGCGTGTTAACCACCAAACTGCTGACTCGCATTACATGTATTCAAGTGTTGCTGATTCATTAACAACGCGAATGTGAATGAATTTATGGAAATGTCCTTTAACCTGATTCCAAATAAGTTTTTACACATTGTTTTCCAACATAATGGTTATGTATTTCTGCAGGCAAACACACAGTGGAAAAATAACCTGTTTTCCTCACCAGGAGGCAGAGGTGGCATTGCCTATGAAATACACTACTAATGAAATATTTAATCTACTCAGAGAATGCTGTGCTGATGCCAGGGTACTTACATTGTTGCAACAAGTGTGGGTCAGGGGTGAAGAGAAATACAATTCAACAAAGTAATTCTCCCAATCGATTACAAGGGGATGATCCGGCAGAACGTGATGCAGTGTATTAACTGCACCGCACATAAAGGTGATTAAATGTCCAGTTTTACAAACTTCACGCTTCAAACTTAAGTTGTGTTTGCCTAGCTTTCTCGTTTGTGAAACCAATCATACAGTTACTTTAAATAATACAATTGTCATCTTATATTCAAAAAAATCTAGCGAAGTACAGAGCGAGCAGTTTGGTTTCGCTGGAGGATAGTGCAGTTTTGGTCACCTCAATTAAAAATGCAGTAAAGGTCCTGGTTAAAGAATACGTTATATTGTAAACACAACCCTTCTGTTTTGATACCCCCGGTTGTTTGTGTACATTTGTTCCAATTTCACTGTCAAATTGTATATTTTGTGCAGCGTGAAAACACAAGACAGGACGTTTTCATAATGAATCTGTTGCCTGCGGGTCAGTTGAGTCTACACGGTTCTCATCGTGTGGATAAGTTCCGCTCTCCGCCTTTCTGCTCGCATTCTGTGACTCGCAGAACAGTTCAGCATTACGTGTGAGTTTTCTCCGTGTTGAAATATTAGAAATGGCAGAAACTGCTCCAGCACCAGCCGCTCCTGCTCCGGCTAAAGCTCCCAAGAAGAAAAGCGCAGCAAAGCCCAAGAAATCGGGTCCCAGCGTGTCGGAGCTCATCGTCAAGGCTGTGTCTGCCTCCAAGGAGCGCAGCGGGCTGTCTGTGGCGGCGCTCAAGAAGATCCTGCAGGCCGGCGGCTATGATGTGGAGAAGAACAACTCCCACGTCAATAGAGCCCTCAAGAGCCTGGTGACCAAGGAGACCCTGCTACAGACCAAGGGCACCGGCGCCTCGGGCTCCTTCAAGCTCAACAAAAAAGCAGCTGAAGCCAAGGAGAAGGCGGCCAAGAAGAAGGCAGCTCCAAAGAAACCAGCGGCAAAGAAAGCGGTTGTCAAGAAAACAACGAAAAATGTTTCGGCAAAGAAAGCAGCGACACCCAAGAAGACTCCTACAAAAGCGAAGAAACCGAAAGCTGTAAAGAAAGCGCCCAAGAGCCCGAAGAAAGCGGCTGCCAAGCCTAAAAAGGTCGTGAAGAAGAGCCCGAAGAAAGCGAAGGCAGCGCCTAAACCTAAAAAGGTGACCAAGGCAGCTAAACCCGCAGCGAAGAAGGCGGCTCCTAAAAAGAAGTGATCAGTTAAAGCGACCATGCGACAGTGAACCCAAAGGCTCTTTTCAGAGCCAAAACATCTTTCTAAAAGAGCAGATTGTCCTTGTAAACACAGGGCGATGTGTGGAATGTGCTGCCGTGGAACGTGTTCCGCTTTCTCGGTGGAACAGCCCGGTCTCCTCGGCGAGCAGTCCAAGACGGTGAAACATGGCGCCGCCCCGCAGGTACAGCTGTGGACAAAGGTGTTGCAATTCTATGATTGAAACACCTTTAAAATAATTAATAACCTCATTTAGATCTTTTATTTCACATGTAATCAAATAAACTACGAAATGATATCGAAAAAGTATCAAAAGCCATAATGCAGTTGTACAGTATTTCGTGTTAGATTTGGAAACGTCACATTGTTCAATACTTTTGTTATTATTTTTATTATTATTTCTTAGCAGACGCCCTTAACCAGGGCGACTTACAATTAAAATTATCACATTGTGCACATTATACATTAGATCAATGACAACTGTATCTGCAATACTGGAAAACTACAATAAACACTCGATTTACGATGGTCTGTACTGTACAGCGAGATTGTTTTTATGTATTTGACTCAATTTTATTAATGTTGCTATTTTACATATTATATAAATACTGGTTTGAACTTGTCGACTGAAAAAAAACATCACCAAGCACAAACCCCATCATCCCCACATCGCTGTCAGCAAATGCTAGAACAGAAACAGAACAAACTGATTCTGAGAAAAGACTCGAAGCTGTTCCTGTTACACACCGAACAAGCTGAGCGAGTCCGAGCCGGTTCACCTCCCGAAATTCCGCCGATAATAAACGAGGCATTTTTTTATATCTGATATCAGATTTTTATTTTGGCCTAAAATGTAGCCTCTCTTTCCATCTATAGATTTGATGGTTTAAAAGAAACACAACGTTGGGAAGGAAAAGCGAAAAGCACTCATAATATAATGTTAACATGTTCCAATTGCGAAACTTACACATATAACACTTACCGTGTAAACTACAGCTGTTTATTTAAAATTGGAATATAACACTTTCAGAGAAGTGGGTGGCTCTTAGAAGAGCCTTTGAGTTTCGCTGTATTTTAAGGGTTTTGCAGTTTAAGCGCGTTCTCCTCGGATTCGGCGGGCCAGCTGGATGTCTTTGGGCATGATGGTGACTCTCTTGGCGTGAATGGCACACAGGTTGGTGTCCTCAAAGAGCCCGACCAGGTAAGCCTCGCTAGCCTCCTGCAGCGCCATCACAGCGGAGCTCTGGAAGCGCAGGTCGGTCTTGAAATCCTGAGCGATTTCTCGGACGAGCCGCTGGAAGGGCAGTTTGCGGATCAACAACTCGGTGGATTTCTGATAGCGGCGGATTTCCCTCAGAGCCACAGTGCCAGGTCGGTAACGGTGGGGTTTCTTCACGCCGCCGGTAGCGGGGGCGCTCTTTCGAGCAGCCTTGGTGGCAAGCTGTTTCCTGGGTGCCTTTCCACCGGTGGACTTACGCGCAGTCTGCTTAGTTCTTGCCATTTTCAAACTCTACTACACAGTATTAAAAAAAACAACTGTAAATGGCACAAGCAGCCGATACCAGAGACTATATAGGAACTGAGCTACTCTGATAGGCTATGAGATCTGAAGGGCGGGTCTCTGTTCCTCATTGGCTATATTCCAGACTCTCAATGATTGATTGGAACATTTGAATTCTGCGCGCGCGCATTCTGTTAAGCAGTTATTGTTTCGGAGCTGTTGGCGCCTTTTTTAAATAAATACAGTATAGTCATTCAGGACAACATTGCTTATCCCCAGTATAAGAAATGCATTCCATTCACATTAAGCAGTCTGGGTTCAAAATTGTAACGGAGAAACGCTCAACAATAGGCAAGCAATACTTATTTATGGCGAGAGAAAATACATAAACCAAGCATGTACCCTTAACACTAAAGAAAATAAACCAATTCAAAAACTATAAATCAGACTGAAAACAAACAAACAAAAAACAAAACACGGAAAATACATATCGCCGCAATAAAACACAAACGCGGGAGGGGGTGGATTTCCAACTGGAAGCATGTTTCAAGGTAGCTCGATCGAAAACCAAGTAAAGCAGTCATTGATATTGTATCAGATTGTCTCTTTGTAAAGAACGTGGCATTAATGTGGGAACGTGATCTACACGCGCTGAGGCGAGGCGTGGGTTTGATATCGCTCCAAACAGACATGGCAGCGCTGCACTGCCACACACAAATACAAACTAACTATTTATTGCTTCAATTCTCACCAGTCGGTATTTTTCAGACAATAAAAATAAACTGATTCGATACGCTTTTATAGAAAAGTGGGTGGCTCTTAAAAGAGCCTTTGGGGGTTTATAAGATGTAAAAGCGGCGTCCGAGTGATTTATTTCTTGGCTGGCTTCTCGGTTTTCTTGGGCAGCAGCACGGCCTGGATGTTGGGCAGCACTCCGCCCTGAGCGATGGTGACGCCTCCCATCAGCTTGTTGAGCTCCTCGTCGTTGCGGACAGCGAGCTGCAGGTGACGCGGGATGATTCTGGTTTTCTTGTTGTCCCGGGCGGCGTTCCCGGCCAGCTCCAGGATTTCAGCAGTCAGGTATTCGAGCACAGCGGCCAGATAGACCGGGGCTCCAGCGCCCACACGCTGGGCATAGTTTCCCTTCCGCAGTAGCCTGTGGACACGACCGACTGGGAACTGCAGTCCTGCCCTGGAGGAGCGAGTCTTTGCTTTAGCACGAGCTTTACCGCCAGTCTTTCCTCTTCCAGACATCTTCACTGTAGTTCAGAATATCACAACAATAAATGCGCGGCCGCTCTCCTGCTATTATACACACCGGCTCATTCGTGATTGGACAGAACGGTGCAATACTAGTTAGAATGTTAAAAGACGTCATAGTGGATGAGGGCGTGCAGAATCTTATTGCATGCCTCTGATTGGTTGTATCATTCCCTGCCCGCTGTTTCTGGTTTGGCGCTGTTCTGCTGCGGTTTGTCTTGTTTCCTCTTGGCGCGCATTTTTAAATTGGAAGACAGCTGTAACAAAATGTAACCGTTTAGAAGTGTTTAAAACCACACAGCCCTACAGTCGTGTTCGAGTTGTTATAATTCCTAGGTTTTAGTTTACAGTTTAGAGTTCTGGGCACTTCAGTTAACTAGAAAGTCGATATTGTTGACTGTCCAGTTTGTTTACATTGTGTAAAGGTAGTTATATCTGCAATGATACCAATTTAAATGATATGTTCCAATAATTTATTTACATTATAAAACAGTTTGATTAAAACATTCCCCCCCAAAGTACGAAATATCGCTGTAGATTTTTAGATCACCGTGCCTGTTTTAACTCGAGTATCCTCGGGATGAGGTTCAGTAACACAGGCTCAGATTTTTGCCCACATGAAAACATTCATAGACATCCTATCTATGGTTTCATTGAGATTATACAATGGCACGGAATAATACAAAATGAATATTTACACGTTGTCTGCAGGATTGGAAACTGCGCGGTGAGACCCCAATGGATTCCCAGTCCATCGTCTTACCCACTCGGCCTCGACCCCCGCTGTATAATCCCGCGCATCTGAGCAGCGCATTCCCCCGGTGACAGGCAGCCTCCTGTTAGGAGAGCTGGAAGGGGTTTCCAGTGAACACACCGCTAGTTCTGCGGGATCAGCAGTTTGTTAATATTAAAGTGAAGCAGCGGTGTTTTTGCTTAAGACTGTTCAAGTTTAGAACAATACCTCTTTCCCTAGTTTACATCAACATACTACCTTAATTAAATTAGCTCCTTAATACATTATCCGTACTTTATTAATGCAGACTTTCTTTAAACAAAATAACTCCCAAAACGCATATTATACATACAATGTCATTGGAATTCAGAGTTTACGCAGATACATATATAAACAACATACATAAATCTATAACTAACACCCGAACCCAAAGAGCATCTCCTGAGGTTGTAGAAAGTGAATGATTAGTAAACGGATTTAAACTCGTGCTTGATATTGTGGGTGGCTCTGAAAAGAGCCTTTGTGTTCAAATGCAGCCGATGAATATCCTTAACCTCCGAATCCGTACAGAGTGCGACCCTGGCGCTTCAGAGCGTACACCACATCCATAGCGGTGACGGTCTTTCTCTTGGCGTGCTCAGTGTAGGTGACGGCATCCCGGATCACATTCTCCAGGAAAACCTTCAACACCCCGCGGGTCTCTTCATAGATCAGCCCGGAGATTCGCTTCACTCCTCCGCGGCGAGCCAGGCGGCGGATAGCGGGCTTGGTGATGCCCTGGATGTTATCACGGAGCACTTTGCGATGCCGCTTGGCGCCTCCTTTCCCGAGTCCTTTACCACCTTTGCCTCTTCCAGACATGCTGTAGATCCGTATTATGAAAATAATACAATACTTGAAACGAGGGCTGAGGCTCTAATACATACACGCAGACCGGACCTGATTGAAAAAGAAGCCAGCAAAGAAGAGCGCGCACACATTAGACCCGCCCACCACTGAGCCGTGTCTGTGAGCGCGTGTTAACCACCAAACTGCTGACTCGCATTCCCTGCACAGTGTTGCTGACTAAAGAACATTTCAATAAATGCATCTACATTCGCGTTGTTAACCTAATTCCAAATAAGTTGTTTCACATTGTTTTCTTAGATAATGGTTATGCATTTCCCTGCGTATTGCAGTTGTATTTCTGCATTTCTGCAGAGGCAAACACATGTTTACACACACACACACACTCATGGGTTTCTTTTACACCGGTGTTGTTGGAGTCGATGCGCTGTAAGTATTATTTATTTATTTATTTATTTATTTATTTATTTATTTATTTCTTAGCAGACGCCCTTATCCAGGGCGACTTACAGTCATAAACAAAATACAGTCACTCTAATAAGCACATGTACTGCCCTAAGTCACGAGTAAATCCTTTACCAGCTTTGGAAAAACGAAACTGTGCGTTCACATCTGTCCATGCAGAATGTTTATGCTGTTCTATGTTGTTAAAGTAAATAAATGCTGTTGTATACAAGAGTATACAAACAACACGAAACTACAATCACGTGACACACTTGCAGAAATTCAATGATAAGCAATGTGATGACGTGCAGTTGCGTATCATGACCACAAGGTGTCAGTAATAGATTTTACAGTAACCCCGCGAACACAATGATGTTTCAGAACGTTATGAGAATGTTATTCGAAAGTCAGGATAACATTAAGTCATGTTTGGGCCATCTGCGGTCCACATAATTCATGTTTTTATTTTAAGTGTGGGAGCCCTCACTCCCTAAGTTTTATTTTATTCTATTATGTATTGATGTATTCATGTATTTGTTTTATCTCATCTTATGTTAACCCCCTATGTACTGGACCACATTTTGCATGCATTATTGTGTGTATTTTGTTTGTTATCATTAAAACCTAATAAAAATGTGATAAAAAAATAAATAACTATCTATTTTTTTTACAGACGAAGAAGGCAGTGTCTCAATTAAATATGTTAATATGCAACACGAAGAAGGCATTGTGATCCACAATAAACCAGCTTCATTGAAATATAGTCCATTTGGGTTACACTTGGACAAACATGTGCCTGGAAGTCACCCTGCCATGACGATTCCTAAAATCGGAGGTTTTATAGAAATGGAAGCTGAATCTACCAAGGTAGAATTCCGTGAGATTCAATTAGAAGCCAAGGGCAGCAGTGCAGCAGCACGTGCTGAAGTCAGTGCTTTGGGAGCTTCTGCAATGGTCCGAGGCGAGCTGGCAAGTGCCTCTGCATCAATAGGCCCTGTAGGTGTGAAGGTTCGGCTGGGAATTGACACAGGGGCTTCTATAGGAGTGGAGGGAATTGAGGCAAAGGTCTTGGGAACTGGGTTCTCGATTGGTCCAAAAACGAGCATAAGTGTGCTTGGAAGTGAAGCGTCTTGCTCAGCCATGTAACCAGTAGAAATGAAAGCACCCTCATTATGACAGTGAACCTTTAGACAGGTGTCCTCCTTGCACTGACTGGGGTTAGTCAGTGTGTGATTGTTTGTTGCCAGAATGGATTATTAGTTTAGTTTAGTTATCTACAAGCTTCTATTTGTTTTTCAATATATCTTTATGTTGGAGTGAAACATTGACAATGGCAGTGCTGAATAAATAAGCACTTCATACAAATTGTTATTTGCCTGGCTTCTATTATCTTGCTGTATACATTTGAAAGTATTTAACTACAAAATATAGAAAAAAGCATATACTGAATATATTTTATACTATTAACACTGATATTTTTTTTCTCTGAGTTTGTATGGTGTAGCACTTTTTTCTATATCATAGCAAACTGTATTACAAGTATATACTGTATACAGTATATATTGTATTTGAGTTTATTTTTATTGTATAGTCTATTTTACTGTATATTTATGATGCAGGTATTCCCTCTCAGGGTAATTTATCCTGGAGTGTGGTCGCTTTAATACTGAAGTTCCTGACAGGTGGATTCTGTCCATTACCATTCTCAACAGAATACCCTGGACAGCCATGTTGACACCCCACTGTCCAGCTCCATTTCGGCACTCGTGGGACGTGCTGCAGATTTCCTGCAGCTCCCCTGGACGCCAGCATCAGAACCACGCTGGTCCGTTTTCCGGACGCAGGCACTGGCTCCCCGCCCCCAGAGGTTCCCGGCCTTCCCAGATTTTTTGGAGGAGGTACGCTCCTCCTGGGACCACCCGGCCTCGGGACTCAGTGTGCTGAAGCAGGCCACATCGCTCGCCTCCTGGTAGACTCCACCATTGTAGCCCTGGTTAAGACCCCGCCGGTGGGCGGTCTTATTAAAGACCCGGCGTGCCCAAACCCCCAATGCAGGGTGACGGAGACACATTTGAAGCAGCCTACGCAGCAGAAGCGCAGGCAACTCGCTTGGCTAATACAGCTAGTGTGCTGACCACGTATTTAGATGGTGTATTGCGTGAAGCCCCACTCCCCGGGCCTGTGTCCCCGGAGCTGCGCCTCCTGTCCAGCACACTGCTGCAAGTCTCCGGTCTCCAAGGGCAAGCCCTTGGCTGGAGCCTAGCTTAGTGGTGGCTCGTAGACAGCTATGGCTTTCTCAAGCCAGGGTCCCTGATGCGGATAAGGCTGCGCTGCTTGAAGCGCCCATATCCCCAGGTCATACGTTTGGGCGAGCAGTGGAGGAGATTTTGCAAAGATCCCACCAGGAACGCGAGGCATCCAGTCAGGTGGCCGCATTGCTCCCTCCCTGTGGCTCTGCATGGGGTAGGTCGAGCCACTGATGAGCTCCACAGACTCGGACTGTCACACGAACTGTCCCAGTCTCCACAGCTCCACTGGGTGATCTAAGGCATCGCCCTCAGGGCACACCAGCAGGTAACCAAGCCCGACCGGCAGGCAGAGGGAACGCAGGTCGTGGTCAGTCCACAAACCAGCGTCATAGAAGGTTTAGGCCAGCGCCCTAAATACTCACTCAAAATTGCCAAGCCGCGTGGGGCAAATTCTATTTCCTCTCGGCCATGAAGGTCCTTGTCCTTCCCAAACCCAACGTGACACCCTACCCGTGACACATACATGTAAACTACACCACGGTGAGCAGCTCCTTCCTCCAGACACAGACCACACTGGAGTGTTTAGATGACTGGGTGTGAGGAGCCTTGTGTTAACAATGGAAGAACTGGGCTGACTGGGGAGCTCACTGCTGCTGCCTATTTCAATTGTTTTATTACTGTGTTACAGTATGGGGCAGCAGTAGTGCTCTGGCTCCCTCTTGTGGTCAGTGTGAGTGATGGCCGTGTGTGCAGCTTGGCAGGGCACTGATGCCTGTTTCCAGAGAGGGATTCATTCAAACACTAAGTTCACAGTTTAATAGAAGAGTGGATTAGTTCTATTTGTATATGTGTTCTAAGCGCTGCACTTCTGTTTCAATAAGTGTCACAGACAGTTCTATGAGATCTGAGCTGTGAACACAGGTGGGACTTGATAGGGTTGGGTGACTCACAGTACAGTTAGATTATCCTTCCTGTAGTTTTATGTTTAGCCTTTCAGTGCTTTCCTGCTCTCTAGGAGGGGCATTAGAAATCTGCCTGTTCAGAATGAACTGGCCCATAAGTGTTGAGACATGTGTGCCAGGGAGCTGCTGCACACATAAGGAATGAAGGAGACCAGATGGGTAACAAGGATGACACAGGAGGCAAGACAATGAAGAATAAACTGACTTTAATAACACTGATGTGCTGCTCCTTAATAAAAAATAAAAATTCATTCAGGGACTTCTGAGTTCCTCATTTAAAAATGTGTCTGAAATTGAGATAACATCATTTTTATTATTATAAGTTATAATCCAAGTTAGAAAAAGAAGACTAAAGCACCCAATCTTCCATCTATTTGAGGTGCACACCATGTTAATATATGGGGCATTCCATACCAAATCAACAAGTGCAGATTTTACTAGAACAAATCACCTGGGGTTTTTATGACATGCTGAGTGCAGAAACTATGGTTGTTATTTTTTTTTTAAATTTCTCCTTCGACCTATGACCTTGCAAGGGTCAACAAAAAATGAGAAATTATGTTGTAATCAAACTGCCATGTTTCTTCAATTTTGCATTGTCCGGAGTTAGACCTAGAGAAACAAGTGGCAGGGTTTGCTTCCAGTGGCACTAGCTTGGAGCTGAGGAGTTATCAACTTGCTTATGGGACTTGGAGTTTTTTGTTATCATGACATATTTGAGTGAATACTGCTCAGTTCTCCCGAGTAATCCAGGCTGATTCAAATTCAGGATGCTCTCTAATTAAGTATGACCCAATTTTTGGGTGGTTTTGCCTGTGGGCTTCTCGGCCTGGATTGTAAGTCAAGGTGTTTCTTCACCTCTTTAAATGCTGGTGATGCCCATCGCCTGGGCCTAACTACTGTTCTCAGCTGTTGACAGGACTTGGAGACGACGTTGTAGTTTCTGGAGAAATTAGCAATAAACAAATTTCATTTTGACATTTTCTTTTACAAAGCATTTCAACTATTGAATGACACCTCTCCATGCGTCTGACATTTTCATATTGCTTAATCCTGTCCAATACAATGTGGAATTTTTGAAGTAGTGTCCGATACATTCCGCAAAACTTTTAAGGTTCCAAGTCAGGTCTACATCAACAATTATACAATTCTTAAGACAATTTGTTAATTCGTAATATTTTACCTCATGGTTTGACTTTTATCTTTCAAAATTTGAGTTAAGAAAAAGTTAACAATAACAAAGACCATTTCAATGTGTTAAAATATTTGTCCTTAATTGCAACCGTATAGTAAAACCACTTACATTTCTTATTGACTTTCTTCTTCTCTCCTCAAGATGCCGTCTGTTCCAAATGTTGGATTTGTTGCTTTTTCTTTTTAAGGAACACCAGTAAGTTTTCATGGCAGCTAGAAAATAGAAAAGCATATTTAAATATGCATGTACCATTTTACTGTACATATATAGGCTGATATACTGATAATACATTGAATCTCAATGTCTTTGAAATCACGTAATTCCACAACAATATCTATTTATCAAACTGAAAAATAATGTAATTTTTTATGTTTTAACAAACTCGAACACACACATGGGAAAAGGGCAGGATGGATTGAGTTCATATCATTTACTTATTTTAAAAGTTTCATGTTAAATGTTAAAATAAAATGTAATTTTTTTTCTAGTTGGAGCAAAGTGTGAGAATATTATTCGAAATATGTGGGGAAATAGCGCCCCCTTTCAAGCTGTAGGTAGAAAAGCTTACAGCACCTGGTATTCCCAGGCGGTCTCCCATCCAAGTACTAACCAGGCCCGACCTTGCTTAGCTTCCGAGATCAGACGAGATCGGGCGTTCTCAAGGTGGTATGGCCGTAAGCGGAAAGCTGTGGTGGTTTAGTATGTTTCATAGTAACTAATACCGGAATACTGCCACACGAGGAAAAAAAGCATTGCTTAAAATGAATGAATGAATTCATAAATATCGACATAAATGTATTTATTCCCATACGTATTTATTTATTCATTCCAATATTTACATATTACTTTATTTATTTCGATAATTGCAGGTGGTCGGACAAACTTCAAACAAGATTTTCGTCTGTATTGTTCTTTCAGTAGCCTAAATACCAAATTTAAACGACACCAAAACTGACCACGGGGTAAGAACAAATAAAAAATAAGAAACGCATATGCACGGCCATAAAACGACACACACACACACACACACACACACGCACACACACACACAACCTGAAAAGCAAACATTATACTGAAGGGAAAACAAACACGTAAAGAAGCAGAAATTAAATCCACACACCGTTATTAAAACAGCCGATCTCAGTTGTATTGTGTAATGAATGATAAAGGGCTAGATGTGTCATTGGACTCCGCTGACGAGGGGCAGCAGTAGGTTTAGTGGTTATTTGTTTATGCTCGTCAGATGATTCGGTCAGGATGGACACAGACCTGCACTTGCTCAAGGCAGACATATTTTAAACTCAAGTCTCATTCTGTATCACCAACACTGCATTGCCATGAAAAACTTGAATAAACCATCTTTGGAAACACTGGTATTAAAATATTGTATATGTACGAATCTTGCAAAATTAAAAAAAAAAAATATATATATATCGGTAGTTTGATACAGCCTCTGTTCTTCTATACAATATTTTATATAATTCTATGCATTTCAGTGGGTAGTTTTAACCGCAAAGTCAGACACACCTAAATTTTTCCCAGTCTTTCCCCACCAGCTTTTTGTCACATAATCTGGCCAATCAAATGTTCCATTAAACATTTTAGACTCGCAAGTAACCAATCAGAAGCAAAGCATTCGTTCTGCCCCCAGAACAAGCTTGGTTTCCAAAAACTCAACTGAACCGGACGCATCATTTTAAAGCGCAAGATTTGCGGCGGGTTTGAGTTTTGAAGATTAGTAGCGGGTGAGTTGTTAACCATTTCATAAAATCCTGGATTTATATTGGTCAGTGATATAAGAACAAGCAATTAAAGTAATTGTGTGCTTTCGTAATATTACTAACCTGCAACTAAGCAAATGTAACAGTCTGGTGATTCAATGAATTGTAGCGCTTACTCGGTGGGAACCTTTGTTACAGGGAGATGGGGTCTGGTAGGAAGATGTTGGAGAGCGGGATTCTGGGAAGAGCTGAGTTCGTTGTACCGGATGTGTGATTTTCAATAAAGTGTGTTCATTTAGAAGTAATACACAGTGTGAGTCTAATCGTTTGTGGAAACCCCATAATTTATAACACTGCTTGTACGAGAGCAGCCTGTTTCCTGTTTGTGTGTGAATACATCATGTAGTCAAATGTTTCCGCATTTTCTGAAACATTATCACGTTAGTATAAACTACACATTGACAATGTAATCCATGTTTAATATATATATGTGTGTGTGTGTGTGTGTGTGTGTGTGTGTGTGTCAATGGTTAACACGATTTCTGCTTCAGGGTTAAACCGAAAAATCGCCGAATTTGCAGGAGTGTTTTTTAATAGACGCACGCGCAATCAGTAATTTAAATTAAACATCTTCATGTTTTGTGGCGATTTAAAAGTGAAATCCACCTTAAGAGTCAGATCAGAATAATTCTGGTATTTTTAAGTTTCTGGTGTCTGAAAGTGAAATACAAATCCACTGCACTCGGGCGAGCGCTTTTACTGGGTGTGCCTGTCAGGAGCCCCCACTTAAACCTCTTTGACAGGACTTATAATCTTTCTTTTTTTTATTTTTGGCAGCTACCGAGCAGAACCCCATTTGATACTGCGACAGTTTAAAGATGGAATCAGTCCCGATTAAAGAGGAGCTCCCTAAACTTGAACTGGTCCCCATTAGACTGGAGTTCTCTGGACTGTCTTCCCTCCCCATTAAACAGAAGCTCTGTGAGATGCCATCTGACAGCATCAAGTCGGAGGTGTCTGGGATTAAAGCTGAGTGCAATGAATTGGAGATCTCCCAGACAGAAGAACCCCTTCCTGTGAATGAAGAGGTGCTGGAAATGGTGTGTATTACTAAACTGGAACCCCTCCAGAGACATATATAGAACTATGTGTACTCTTGTGTTCTTATCATCACCCAAGATGATGGACCAAAATCTCACTTGAACTCTGCTGATTGTAGCTCTAGATCTATCTATAGATATATATCTGTAGTTTTGACCGTAAAATAACAGAGTTAAGTGATCTTTAACAAAGAACCCATGAACGTGACCACAACCAGAATGGTGAAAATGTAGTCACAGCAGTTATAAGATTTTCTTTTTTAAAGAATTATTTATGGGTTGGTTATGTATGTCAGACTGACTATAAGATATATCTCTCAGAAGTTCTCTACCAATAAATCTCTAGGCAAACGTATTCGACTGCATTGCTGTGTATACAAACTGTATAGCTATTTTGATCTAAGTGCTTTCAATGTATTTCACGCTAGTAATGTGAAACCATTTTTCTTTTCATTTGTGATCAGCAGGGATGCCCTGACATGTCTCAAAACACAGGGGGGGTTGAGCCCCCTTTTAAAATGCTGACTTTGCCTGAGGGGGGCTGAGGTCTCACATACTCGATGCTGGTGGGCAGTTGCTATTCGTTCATCACATGATTTTTTTTTTTTATAATTTACCATAATCCTAACAATCCTAACCGAAACTTCAAAGCACAGGCAACCTCCAAAACCCTTATTTTATTTTATCCCCACGGGATGAATGAAGTGCATCCAGTACTTTCCCAGGCTTCTTGTAGAGTGTAGGTGTAGCGTCTGATCAAACACAACAGGGTGATGATGTGCACATTGCAGAAGTGTCACTGGTGCTTACATTAAAACATTTACAACTCATTCAGTTGGTGGGGTTCATAGATGTTCTTTGCATTCTTCACAAAATGTAAAAAATACAAATTCTCTGCCAAAATGCAAATTGCGCATTTTTCCACAGTATTCTGTTATAAACAGATTTCTAGGATCCCTGGGGATTAACACCTACTTTGAGCAATCGATCAAATCAATCCATTTTTAAATAAGTTGATCTACACAAAGTTTTACATGATTAAAGCATCATTTAGTAATTTAAAAATGACTTCTTTTATTCTATCGACCCTCATTTTTGTACACTGCAGTTTGTTTGTTTTGAACTTCGGCTCCCTGCTGCAGATGGGTTGAACCCTATTTCAAAACACAAAAAAATGTTTTTTTAGGACTGTACCATTAACGTCCATTACAAATATAATAGGGTGTTACGTACTGTTCTGTGTAAAATGCAGTGTCTGTTGTGGCATTGCAGTTTACACTGAGAAACATCTGCTTCAGAACCGGTACTGTGCCGCCACTGAACCACCTCGAGAGACGGGTCAGTGACAGAATAAAGAGTCTCTGCATTTTACCAGCATGTCCCATTGACACTGAAAGTGATTCCGCATCAGTGCCGCCACAAACACGGTGATTAGTGCTAATCAGATATGAAACCAGCCCTTAATCTTTTTTTCTTTTGTTTTCTGACAGTTACCAAGCAGAACCACGTTTGATGCCTTGGACAATGTGAAGATGGAATCTGTCCCGATTAAAGAGGAGCTCCCTAAACTTGAACTGGTCCCCATTAGACTGGAGTTCACTGGACTGGCTTCCCTCCCCATTAAACAAGAGCTCTGTGAGACGCCCTGTGACAGCATCAAGCCAGTGGTGTCTGGAATTAAAGCTGAGCGCAACGAACTGGAGATCTCCCAGACAGAAGAACCAGTTCCTATGAAAGAAGAGGTGCTGGAAATGGTGCGTATTAAACTGGAGCCCCTGAAAGAGGAGGTACTCTTGAAACCAGGGAAGGAAGAATCCGAAGACTTGAAAGCAGCCCCCACTGAGCTGGGTCCGGTACACCTGCGGGAGTGTAGCGTGGTGCTGGAGAGAATCTATGTGAGAAAGCAAGGCTCTGGAGAGGAAGGCTCTCCCAACAGCACGCAAGGAGGTGGACAGGACGACGAGAGCTCACATTCAGAGTGCAGTCCAGCAGGTGAGTGACTGACTAGCTGTGACATTGTCATTCTACACTGAGTGATGGCCACAATGTGACTGAGAGGCTGAGAACAGATAGCAGGGCTCCACATTAGCATCCAGGTTCATTTCGCATACTTGTCTACACTGAAGCAAATCACCGTGTCTGTGGCGGCACTGATGCGGAATCACTTTCAGTGTCAATGGGAAATGCTGGTAAATGCAGCGACACTCTCAAGGTGGTTCAGTGGAGGCACAGTGCCGGTGTGAAGCAGATTTTTCTCAGTGTGAACAGACACCACATTTTGTATAGGACAGTATGTAACACCCTATAATGTGTGTAATAGATGTTACTGGTACAGTCCTAAAACTCCCCTTATTTTTTCGTGTTCTGAAATCTGGTCCTGCCCACATCTGCAGCTGATGACACGGGGCTGTCGAAACCAACTGTCTGACCAGCGTAGGCTACAATATTGTATATTTTATGTCACAGGTTGGGTAATAAATAGCTTAAATATTTAATTTCACCTCAGAATATAAATGATAAAAACACAAATACTGTTTAAAATACCATATGTTAACAGCATTTCTGCTTTATATTATAAAATAAAGTTTAATTTATTAGAATAAGTTAGAGTTCTGGCTAAAATGGTTTATTCTTTAATTAAAATACTGTAGCCTACTGTTTTATGTGTATGATTACATGGCACAAAAAGTTTGAAACAAACTATCAGTTTAACTTGTCTAAGCAACATACTGAAATGTGAGTTACCGGTAGACTTTATGTTTTGTGCTCTTGCATATTTGAAGAACAGAATGTTTTTGTTTTTTAAAAAACGAATCCCTATTTAATGTGTGCAGCATACAGTATATTCTTTTGAAGTGTGACACACCGGCAGCATGTTTTAACACTGCATGATCTGCCTTCTATGTAAATGGAGGTATGCTGCCAAATTGCAGCTGAGCCTGTAATATCGCTGTGTGAATGCCGTACTGAAGGGTCCTTTTTGTAGCTTTACTTTTTTGCTTGAGTTTTTTTTTTTTTTTTTTAAGTATTTTTTTTTACTAATTAATAAAAGCATGTCATGATCAGGACCCATCCTTCAATAAAAGGGCCGTTATGGCAGAACAAGTACACACATGAGGAAATACATCCACTTTGTCAGTCTGTGCATACAGTAAATTGGTCAGCAGAAATCAATATATTTTGGAGGTGATTATTGTGAAGAGTCTGAATCGGGATTCATTTCAAGACGTCATATACACAATTTGGGGGTGGGGCCCTCCTAGGCGGTCACCTTGCTTGCCTTGCCCTAAGGCCGGCTCTGAGAGACAGTGCTAATCTCTGTAGCCGGACATGTACAAAAGTATTTAACAGCAGTTAAATGGACATTAACACATACCGTGAAACTTCTATTAAACGGCCAGGCATTTATTTACAAAACTCACAAGCAGACCAGCGCCTATTGGAGACTGCCAATTTATTTGAGACCTGGCGATTATATAGACGAGGAAACTTTGGAAAATGAACAAGCAGAGATACAAATTTGTATTGTTAATATACTGTAATATTGTAAGGGTTTAAAAAGATTAGACAACCAGGCATGGGTTATATAAATGCGAACAGGCCACTTGAATCAAGCATGGAGGGTTTATTACAGTGAAAAGGGATACAAAACAACCGTTCCAAACTCAATCTTTCTCTTCTCATCTGGACTCCCCTGAACTGACGGTACAGTAAAAACAAGCTCTATATACAAATAAGTAAATTAAAGATATAAACTACTAGCACTTTTGTTTATAAATATAGATCAATGTTGTCTATTAATAAAGATAAGTAATGAAATAATAATAGGTCTAATACTGGTAATAATAAGTTCAATCCATCCCAGATATAGAATGCAGGTAGGTTAGGCTTACAGCGCAATAATAATAATAGTTTGTTTTTTCTTATGGCCCCTGGTGGTGATGTCTCCGTTCAGTATATCCAAGTAACCATTTCCATAACCGCTTAATCCTTTACAGGGTCATGGGGAGTAACCATTATGTATTGTGATAACAGCATCTTCCAGATATCATTTCAATTTCCATTTAAATCATGATCTTATGTACACTTTGTATTACTAAACTTTGTACTTCTGCCCTCATATAATGCGTCTTTATTTTACACATTGCAATTGAAGGTAACCTGGCTTCAAAACGATACAATTAAATACTGGTCTTTTTTTATTCTTAATAAAATTACCCTTTTTATTTGTTATAAATGCAATAAATTCAACACAAAGCAACGCGATATACTGTTCAAAGCAAGAATTATTAAACTTAAACCAGAATGTATATGTTTGATGCCCTCAACACACACACTTCAAGTGGTGCTCGGCAGCCCTTGTGTGCTCACAAAGTCTCCTCGCAATTACCCCAGACCGCTCGTGAACCCACAATGCTATTCATGAGCTACTTGACTAACGACGGTGTTTGGGAAACACATCAGATTTGACACGTTGCTGTTACGATGGTCGAGTTACTTTTGGGAAACGGCACCCTGGATAACTTTCGAGTTAGACCTAATGTCGTTTAAACAATACATTTCTAGCATATTATTCCAACTATCAACATTAATAAGCACAGTCAACATTGATTATTTGAACATTTTCAACAGTAGTCTTTTTGAAACGAGTAAACACAAGTCTGTTTGCGGATCCTGGAGTAGTCTGTGGACTATGTGGTATCAGTGGTTTTGGTCATGGTCGTGGCAATAATAATGGGTTTTTGTTTCAGAAATGAAAGCTGAAACACATTGAGAGTGGTCCAAGTTTATTGTGTGGTATATTGCAACCAGTAAGTTCCAGTGTGTTTTGCATTGAAGGGATGAATTCGCAACTCCTTAAAGGGAATGTCCGATCCCCCCCCCCCCCCCCCCCATTAGGAATTTTTCAACAACAATGGATATTGAATGAAGTCATTACCCAGCCTCCATGTTCGTCTTTCTTTAGGGATTTGACATCTCCAATCTTTGAATGAAGTCGTTATCCAGCCTCCATGTTCCTCTTTCTTTAGGGATTTGACATCTCCAATCTTTGAATGAAGTCATTACCCAGCCTCCATGTTCCTCTTTCTTTAGGGATTTGACATCTCCAATCTTTGAAGTCATTACCCAGCCTCCATGTTCCTCTTTCTTTAGGGATTTGACATCTCCAATCTTTGAATGAAGTCATTACCCAGCCTCCATGTTCCTCTTTCTTTAGGGATTTGACATCTCCAGTAGGTTTTATGTGTTTTTGTTCATCAGTATTTTGTTCTGGAGGTACTGCCTGTATCAATTGCGGGTTCTCGCTTCCCCTCTGTTAACATCACTGTGGAGTTCTCCTTGTTTGTTAATCACTGCTTCCACCAGATCTTAGTTCATAGCAAAGCAGTAATCGGCTTGTTGATCTCTCATTGAGGGAACACAGGGATCTGGCCAAGGGTGCATTTCAGTGACTGCTAGCAGGCTCACCAATGCACACAGAACAGCAGCTTCTGAAATGAAAAATCAAGTGAAGGATTTATTCTTTGTTAATATTTGAAAACCTTAAATATATATTGCATGACTTTTGCCCCAACCTCCCCATTGAAATATAGGTCTAAGACTTTAATTTAGAATGTATTCTAGACAATATCAGCCTTTAAACAATTTGCACTAATCCACATGAAACCATTTATATGTCGGCTGTTTCCTTGTTTTTACAAACCATCATATTCCCCTCGCCACATGTGTCTATAATTTCACGTGGTCCCGTCCAATTTGCTGCCCAAGGCCACTTTTGTAAAGTTTTTAATCATTAGCTTTTCCATAATCTCAGTCTACAAGCCATTAATTAGTTAATGGCTAAAGTAAAACTTGTTTTCTTATTACAATGTCAATGTGTCTTACTTTTAAAATGTTCAGATTACTTTTAATTTTTGTAATATGAATTGCATTTATTCTCATGGATCTTTCTCAATGGAACTGGTAGATAAACATCGTAATGGATCTGCTCCTAAAGACCATCCACAGTAATTTATCAAATTTGGCTAATTGGGTAAAACTTCAATGTAATTTAATGAACATGTCCATAACTACCAGATTGAGTTAACAGCCAACGTCTTTCAGTGTTTATCAAAAGTAAGAAATAAACAATTTAAATGATTCTTACAACAAAATGCTTTATGTGTTAATTAATTCTATGCAAAATCAATCACCAAATTCATGTTATTTTCTTCCTAATCACTTCTAAGTATTCAAAGTATATTATTTAAAAAGTGGGCATTGAAATGAGTGTGTGTGTGTGTGTCTGTGTGGTGAGAGCCTGTAGTCCCAGAATGCAGCTGGACATCTTTCTCTCCATTCTCACACAGTCCGTACAACACAGCTTGAGATCCCAAACACAGTTCAATTTATTGTATTTATTTGTTTGTCGAAACCAAATTGTACCCAATTATGTAGGTAAAAATCGATGAAACAGTTAAGAGATTTGATTAACATTCCCAGTCCTCTAATTCACTCTCCCTCTAGAAGCTATAGTGTGTGCAATATGAAACTTAATGTTATGTTCTTCTTTAAAAGAGACGGCTATCTCTTACAGCGACCTTTTTGAATAGTCAGAGTTTTCTGGTACTTTTTTTTTTTTTTTTTCAAAAACAATTCACATACATTTTGAACTTTTATATGTTTCCCATAACATCACTCAAGCATTTTGACACTTGACATTGAAGACTATGACTTTGGCACTGACTGGCACTCAGTTCTCTTTTAAAAGCCCAATCATTTGACAACTGCCTGATCATATTCCTCCCACTTTCACAAAAGCCGTTCCAACAGAAAAGGCTACCTTCCTTCCCTCCTAATAACGTTTAACCTCTGGGCGGGAGGGTGGGAAAGTTAGAGTCCAGCCAACCCTGACCCTGACACCTGTCAAATACCAGACGGACATGGCTGCCTTTTCTAACCTGGATGCCCTGCCGTCTGCTAACCGCTGTCTCTAATTTTATCCTATTGTTGCCCCCTGGGTTTCTGTTAGAAGGCGCACGTTTAACCACCACATTTTCCCTTAAGCCCCATGTCCCCATGTAGCAGCACTAACCCATCTGGCTGCAGTGCAGGGCATAGGGTCAGCAACACCCGCTCTGGCGGTGGTGGTGGTGGCAGTGGCCACACTGCTGCTAGTGGTGACAACAGCCACTCCTCTGCTGCTGCTGGGGCAAACGGCCACTCAGGCACGGGTGCTGTCGGCTCCAGACGCTCCGACAGGCTCACTTTCTCTCCCCGTGGGAACCATAGCTCCGCCCCCTCTGGTTGACATGACTGCCATTCCCCCTTCCTGGGCTGGCGGTAGCTCCTCCCCCTGAGAATGCTGGGCTGAGAGCTCCGCCTCCTTCTCTGGTAACTTGGCTGGCGGTAGCTCCTCCCCTTTAGACTGCTAGGCTGAGAGCTCCTTCTTTCCTGACCAACAGGATGGCAGCTGCCTTCTTCTGCCCCGCCGCCTTTTCCGCCTCTTCTTATTTTACTGGCTAATGGAACAGAAGCCCCTCCTTCCTTCTCGTCTCCTTTCTTTTCAGTGGCGGACGCGACCTGGAAGCCCTTTCGTCTTACCCATCTCTTCACTCTGCTGTCTGCTTTGCACAAACTGTCAAGGCTGGTGTTGTTTCAAAGAATAATTTGTCCTGTTTAGAATTAATAAAACCTGTAATTATACATTTTACTTGTTTTTTTTAGTTATGTTTATTTGAATCAAACTTAGGTGGAATCGCCACTGTTGGTCAAAATTCTCAGGAATCTACAGGAGGGTTCTGTATTTAATCTGGGGTCTACAGGGTTAATATGACATCTATTGGGGAATATGACTTTATTCCGAATCGGCAGGCTTACCCCCCCCCCCCCCCCTGCCAATATACTAGACTTAATATTCAATCACTCTTATTCATTTATTTCTAATACACAGATTTAAAATGATCTTTATTGCTAATCGGTGGGTTTGTCCTCCGATATATTGGAGTTAATATTCAATCACTCTTATTCATTTATTCTATTTTTATACAGCAGATTTGTGAATCAACATATAATCAATGAGTTTATTTCCAATTACTCTCTCATTTACAATCAACAAACAAGGTTATCGTACACACAATTACTCCCAGAAAACTCCTGTAACCTTGACAAGCTTATTGTGCATTCAACTGCTCTCTGGTTTCTCCTGCAACCCAATCTAACAAATGACTCTCTGGGTTCTCTTGCAACCTAGGCTAGCCTTTCCCATTTGCATGTTCAATTACTCTCAACATAGGCAAGCTTTTTTTATTTTTTTTATAAACTTAGTCGTTGCCAGTAATTTATTATTTTCTCCCAATTTGGAATGGCCAATTATTTTATTACGCTTGGCTCACCGCTACCACCCCTGCGCTGACTCGGGAGGTTGAAGATGAACACACGCTGTCCTCCGAAGCGTGTGCCATCAAGCCGACCGCTTTTTTTCACACTGCAGACTCACCATGCAGCCACCCAAGAGCTACAGCGTCGGAGGACAACGCAGCTCTCGGTCAGCTTACAGGCAAGCCCGCAGGCGCCCGGCCAGAATACAGGGGTCACTGGTGTGCGGTGAGCCGAGACACCCTGTCCGACCTAAGCCCTCCCTCCCCCCGGGCGACGCTCGGCCAATTGTGCGCCGCCCCTTGGAAGCTCCTGTCCTCGATCGGCAAAGGAATAGCCTAGA
This sequence comes from Acipenser ruthenus, assembly GCF_902713425.1. NCBI lineage: Eukaryota > Metazoa > Chordata > Actinopteri > Acipenseriformes > Acipenseridae > Acipenser > Acipenser ruthenus. The sequence goes on from NC_081220.1 coordinate 7,527,917, forward strand.
TTCAAACTCGCGACTTGCAGACTATAGAGCGCATCTTGCACTCACGTGGAGCGCCTTTACTGGATGTGCCACTCGGGAACCCCCCAGCATAGGCAAGCTTAACTGTATGTACAGTCCCTCTCAGGAAATTAGCAATAAACAACTTGACTCCCTGGTCTTCGCAACCAGAATGGGATCAGGACCATTATACTCTGTATAGTACAGGGTTGCCAGATTTCTACAGTGTTTATAGCCCAAAATCACTTCAAAACTAGCCTCATTTGTTTTTTTTTTACTGAAACCAAGCTTATTACCATTAACATGTAGCCCTATCCTTCAATGCTGCTACTGTTTCCCAAAGAAGAAAACAGTTCAATCTTTTAAAGTTATGCCACCAATCTAATTAGATGATCACATCATTTAAATCAATTAAACAGCCACATCAATTAAATACACCTAACAAATTAAAAAAGGCAAGTTGTTGGCTCTTTTTTGCAAACACAAAAAAGTTAAGTTAATTGAAAGTATGCCCCATGCATTGAAATAACACATAAAAAAACATTTTTAACCTCTTACCTTCAAACTCCTCGTGTAAGGGCCAGCTGTTATCATCACGCAGGTGTATCTCAAGTCAATTTTAAATGTACAAAGAAAAAAGTATGTACCAAATAAAACATTTTTACTTTATATATATATATATATATATATATATATATATATATATATATATATATATATATATATATATATATATAATATTAGTTTCAAAAAAGCTCCTCTGAGTCTGCACCATCTTCTGCGTTATTTGCTTCATATATGTCGCCTGTAAACAGTGACAGCATTGCTTTGGATGGCTGAAATTGGTTGCAGCAACACTTATTACGCTGCATATATGCTCTGACCCTAAGAATGTTTTCCAACAATTTCTCTTGCATGCGGGTCCTTAGTTTGGTTTTGATTAGGGCCATTTGTGAAAAAGCACGTTCCACTGATGCATTGCTAAATGGTAGGGCTAAAAGAGATAAGGCAAAAAGACCAAGTTCAGTGAAATCTTTATCACCAGCTGCATCGGAGTGTTTAGCCACTTCAACCCAGAACTCTTTAATTTGGTTGTCTTCAGTGTGCTCCCAGTGTACATTGTTCAAAGCTCGCCATTGCTGTTCGAGTTTGCCAAGATCTCCATTGTAAAGTGGCAAAAATGATAAATTTGCCATCTGTTCCTTTTTGGAACTGAGTACAACAGTTGGGCTGAGAACGGTAAGTGACTCAAGTTGCTGGATATTAGGAGGCAATCTTTGTTTGATCTCTTTCAGAAACTCGAACATGTAATCTCTGCATCTGTGTTTGATATCCTCTGCTTTCTGAGGTTCGATCTTTGATTGTGACAGTTCTAACTGGAACTTGATCCCGAAGTCCACTGCTGAAAGTGGCAAGCTGTTTCTGTCGGACGTTATGTCAAAATCCATTACAGATGACCATGTTGGAAAATCGTGAGGTTTCATGATTCGTTGGATCAAACTGCGGTAAAATGTCATTAAATCAGCAAGAGGTTTCGCTGGATTGGCACCGTCAAGCTGAAACAGCTTGTTTATTCTGTTGACCTCAGTGACGAGGGGCTGAAAAAAAAACAGATACATTCTGTTTACGCGGTCTGAATGCATCTGGTACAGCAGTTCAGCATTGTAATTCCTTTCAGTGTCCTTTGTAAGCTGAAAGTGCAACTTTAGCTCTTCATACTGAGAAAGCACTCGATCAACACACTGGCTAATTGCAAGCCATCTTGTGTCAGAAAGCTGCAAAATCTTCAGCGGGGCTTCTCCAACATTAATGGTGGCATAGAGATCGCGGTACTTCTTTTGACGCTGAGTGCTGTGGGAAAACCACGAGTACGTCTGTGATACCATGTACTCGATGTTTCGAGGAAGTACGTCCATTGCTTTTGATGCACAGAGCTGCAGTGAATGACAAACACACTTGATGTACACAATTTTTGGATTCACCTCCCTTAACTTTGTTAGTACCGAATTATTTTTCCCACACATTGTATTGCAACCGTCTGTTGCCAGACCAATGCATCTTTCCACTTCGTTTGTTTTCCTTTAAGAATTTGAACAAGGCTGTTGCAATGCTGAGAGAATCACCGGCTGGCAAGCTAACAATCCCGGCAAATTATGTCACGATACGTTCAAGTTTTCTGCTGAAGTACCTGAACACCACACAGAGTTGCTTGTTTGCACTGATGTCTGTGCTTTCGTCCACAATTAGAGAGTGTGGCTCTTTGGCGATGTCTTCAAGCATCTCCTGATGAACAATGGGCCCGATGACACATTTTATAAGTGCTGAGCATTTTGTTCTATGAAGACTAATATCCTTCTGTACAACTTCCCTGACTATGCATCCCAAATGATCTACGGTGTGGATGCTGGAAAGGCAAGCAATATGGGCTGCCAGATTCAACTCACATATTTTAATGGCATTGTCAACTTGTTTCTTAAATCCTGTGTCAAATAAGCTTCTTGTATTTGAATAGGGAGCTGCATTTCTAATATGTTTCTCTGTCTTACTGTGAGCTAACAGATCGCTGTGATGCGCTCGCACTTCACATTTACAGTACCTACACGCTGCTTTTGAGTCATCGCCAGGTACACGGCTAATCCATGCTTGTAACCCTTTTTCTTTCTCAGTCTTTGCAGTATTTTTTCAGTATTTAGATTACTTCTTTATTTTTCCTGCTTTTTAGCGGTTTCGATGTTTCTACCCTGTTTCTTAAAATGGCTGCTTTTCACTGTCAATTAACACAATCATTCGTCTCTCACTCCTGTTCACTCGCATGGTCATGCGCAGTGGTGGTTGTGGTCATGCGCAATATGTTATTTTATTGGGAAACAAAGTTTTACATAGTTTGTGTGCACTGCGGCGGGTAGGCTGCAAAAGTTTATACATTTTTAATAAAGTTATTCTTTTTTATATGTATAAAGTAAACTAGCCCAAAAAACCACGAGACCTCTTGAAAGTAGCCCAAAAAGTAGCAACCAGCGACTCCTAAATATTTCCCGCGGCTGTCTTTTTAAAGGAAAACCGCGGACCTGGCAACTCTGGTATAGTATTTCAAACACCCAATCTCTGTCTACTTTACACCACCCCTTAAATCTGTTTTTCAAAAAAGACTAAAAGTTCTAGGCTGACTCTCCTGATCAAACCTTCCGAGATCGGCACAGGGCCCCAGAATCAGAGTGCACAGATTCCTCGTAGAAATGTACAGCTCTGTTACCTCCTACAATCTCCCTATCCTAATCTAGCTGATCGGGCTAGTATTAATAACAGATAGGTACCCATTGCAACCCTTTTTGACAAATAATAAACAATAATCAACAACACCAGAAAAAACAGTATAGTAGGTTACTATTCCTGTGATGAATAAATTAAACTCATCCTTAGTATTCCTCTAAAGTTCAGTTAAAGAGAGGTTAGAAGGTTCCTTCATGCGTTCAGATGGATGAAATCAAATCAGTTTTGCAGCCTCCCTGGTGCGGACTACACTACAGTTACCTACACTACCTAACCCAGAAAAGGTCATGAAACGACATAATGAGGAAGGAACATTTGCTGCATTTCTTACTTAAAACCGTCTCTGATTTTTCTCTCCTGTTTGTTTTTTCCAGGTTCCAGTCCAGCAGTTAAAGCAAGGACCCAGTTAAGGAATTTAAAAATACTGAGGGGAGAGAAATTAAAAAAATACCAGAGGAGAGAAACCGTATCACTGCTCTGACTGTGGAAAGAGTTTCAGGCACTCAGGAGACCTTGTGATACACTAGCGAATTCACACAGGAGAGAAACCCTATCGCTGCTCTGACTGTGGAAAGAGGTTCAAGTCATCAGGACACCGTACAACACACCAGCGAATTCACACAGGAGAGAAACCGCATTGCTGCTCTGACTGTGGAAAGAGTTTCAGGAACTCAGGAGACCTTTCAAAACACCAACGAATTCACACAGGAGAGAAACCTTATCGCTGTTCTCACTGTGGGAAGCGTTTCAGTCGGTCTGGAAATTTTGAATTGCATAAGCAAACTCACAAAGGAGAGAAACCATATCACTGTTCTGACTGTGGGAAGAGTTTCAGTCGGTCAGAACACAGTGTGGAGTAGTGGTTAGGGCACTGGACTCTTGACCGGAGGGTTGTGGGTTCAATCCCCAGTGGAGGACACTGCTGTTGTACCCTTGAGCAAGGTACTTTACCTAGATTGCTCCAGTAAAAACCCAACTGTATAAATGGGCAATTGTATGTAAAATAATGTGCTAACTGTATAATGTGAAATAATGTATAATGTGATACCTTGTAACAATTGTAAGTCGCCCTGGATAAGGGCGTCTGCTAAGAAATGAATAATAATAATAATAATAATAACACCTATTAATACATCAGCGAATACACACTGGAGAGAGACTGTATCACTGCACTGACTGTGGGAAGAGTTTCAGTCGATCAGGACAACTTGTAACACACCAGCGAATTCACACAGGAGAGAAACCATATTACTGCTCTGACTGTGGGAAGAGTTTCAGGGATTCAACAGACCTTGTAAAACACCAGAGAACTCACACAGGAGTAAAGCCATATCACTGCTCCGACTGTGGTAAAAGTTTCAGTCAGTCAGGACAACTTGGAAAACATCAGCGGATTCACACAGGAGAAAAAACGTTTCATTGCTCTGACTGTGGGAAGAGTTTCAGTTCGTTAGCAAACCTTGTTTCACACCAGCGAATTCACTCAGGAGAGAAACCGTATCACTGCTCTAACTGTGGGAAAAGTTTCCGTCACTCAGCATCCTTTGCTGTACACCGGCGCATTCACACAGGAGAGAAACCGTATCACTGCTCTCACTGTGGGAAGAGTTTCAGACGGTCGGGACACCTTGTTTCACACCAGCGTATTCACACAGGAGAGAAACCGTACCGCTGCTCTGACTGTGGAAAGACTTTCAGACGGTCGGGACACCTTGTTTCACACCGGCGCGTTCACACAGGAGAGAAACCGTACCGCTGCTCTGATTGTGGGAAGAGTTTCAGTCAGTCAAGATCCCTTGTTACACACCAGCAAATTCACACAGGAGAGAAAAAAAAAAGAAAATGTAAATAATGTTCCTGCATAAAAATAACTTTTATCCATTTTGCTTCCTGGCATTTCAGCACAGCAGTGTGCTGCTGAATAGTGTGGCTGCCCAAGCCGAGGAGACAGTCAGAACAAATCCTTAAATGGAATTTACTAGTGTAACGACCTCACCCTTAGCACAAAGCCAACCACTATGGAGTGATTACCTCCCTATATTAAATATATCCCATGACAAAAACAAGTTCGACAAACAGCTGTTTAAAGGGGTGATCTCAAATGCAAAAATCCAAGTTAGGAGAAGCAATTAGGCCAATCTTGTCAAGCAAATAGGCACAATTGGAAAGGTGCTGGGGCCCAAGATTCACACAATTCTTGCTTCTAACTTGGCGCCTTTTTTTTGATCGCTTCGCTCCACTTTATCGCTCCTCTTGAAATGCTCTTTGTATGATTGAAGTGACTGAGACACACACTCACATTGTAATACGAAAGACATAATTTCGGATTGGATCAGAATCTGAGTGCTCATGTTCAACACTGTGTTGTTGTTGTTTTTTTTTTGTTTTTTTTAGTTTTTTTTAATAAATAGAGCTATTAAAAAATGATATGTCCAAACTACAAAGTAAAATGCGCAATGCAAATTTAGGACACAGTGTAAATGCTCTTATTGGAAGTCCAGGAATGCTGAATTCAGCTCCATCGATTGCTATGAGCTACAGCTGTATCACAGAGCAGCTCTCCTGGTAAACCCTTTGAAGGAGGAAACAAACTGCTATTGTTAATTATTTTGCATAGAATGGCACAAGGCAGCTGTAATAGAGTAAATGTAGATGCGCTTTTAGACTGTGTGTTGCTGCTAGCCCCACCCTGTGCAAATTCAAAGTGTAAAACCAGATAACACAACGAGCAGGGCACAAGCTAAGCGATGAGCTGTATTTGATTAGGGAAATAAAAGCTGTTTACTTTGACTATCTGCGTCAGTCTGGATTCTTATAGAAATCAAATGTAAGACAACAAATATACTAGAAGTGTCAGGGGTGGAAGTTGCAGGTTGAGATTTTAGAGTCAGTGTTTCCCTGCATGCATCACTGTGAGCAGCTCCTTCCTCCAGACACAGACCCACACTGGAATGTTTAGATGACTGGGTGTGAGGAGCCTTGTGTTAACAATGGGAGAACTGGGCTGACTGGGGAGGTAACTGCTACTGCCTATTTCAATAGTCTTATTACTGTGTTGTTACATTATGGACAGCAGTGGTGCTCTGGCTCCCTCTTGTGGTCACTATTAATATCTGCTGTGTGTCTCTCGGAGGTCAAATTAATTGCTCTTTGTCATTAAAATGCTGTTTTTATCATCAAACTCTTTGGACTACTTTTCTGAGTATGAACACATCTCTACTGTATGCAGGTTTTTAAATGATGAAAACAAGAAAAAGAATGAAGTAAAGCAAATTTATTATTGTTTACTTCCTCACATTGTTAAGTAATAGCAGCACTAATGTCCCCCACGGTGGGCTCTAAGACTAGATCATTGACCTGGTCTTTCTTTAAATGATCTTTCACGTTGGACGCATTCAAATGTCATCACTGTCATTAAACAACATTTTACATTCATACTGAAATTATTTTATTAATATTGCTTACTTAATAAAATAAAAACAAATCTTCTAAAAATTATAAAATTCAGGGGCCTGAGTGGAGCATTCAGCAAAGGCACTGTGCCGGAGTGCAGGATGTGCCCTATAGCCCGGAGAGCGCTGGTTTGAATCCAGGCTATACCACTGACACAGCCTAATCAAACCCAGCTCTGTGCAGTCCGACTGTAGCAGCTCTGCAGCTGCTCTCAGCCTCAGCCCCTGTGGTTACTGTCTATGAGCCAGAGCAGTTCCTGCAGAGCTGAGGGAGGTTTTTGTACGGACGTGTATCACTGTGTGAATGTGTAGCTATTGCCCTGCTGACAGTAATAATCTCCTGCATCTTCAGGCTGCACTCCACTGATGCTCAGTGTAAACTGTGTCCCTGATCCACTGCCACTGAATGAAGCTGGAGTCCCAGAGTGACGGTTAGAAGTAGAATAAATCAGGAGTCAGGTTTCTGCAGGTACCAGTGGATGGAGCTGGTACTAACAAAGCTGTTGGCTGTACAGCGGATAGAGACCGTGTGTCCTGGAGAACAGACTGAGCTGTTGGAGACGGAGTCAGAACAACGTCTGCACTGGACTCTGGAGAAAAAATACAACAAAAAATGATTATAAAATAATAATGCAAGAGTCAAATTAAATAGTGTTGTGTTAGAATACAAACAAAATGTAAAGAAGCGGCTAGACAGATTTACTTCAATGAAAAGTTCTGTTTAAAATGAACTCCAGTCAAGCTTTCAGATTTATAAATAACTATTTAATTATCACCTTGAGCAAAGAGCCCCCGTGTCCCCAGCAGTAGAAGCAATGGCATCATTGTACTGTGTGTTTCAGTGACTCTGAAAGGGCTGAGCAGTGACTCATCAATACTGTGTGTCTCAAAGTGTTTGGAGCAGTGAGGCAGGCACCGGTATACAAAGCAGCTTCCTTTCTACAAATCCTGCTGCTGTTGCTGCTGTCACAGATAGAGGAGATCTGAGCCGTGAGTGAGCACCAGTGCAATTGATAGGGTCGGGTTCACTTTGACTGTTTTCTTCTATTTTTCCCCCAGTCAAAGCTCTCAGTATATCACTGCTGTCTAATATAACTGATCTGTTTGTCTAAACTGACTGAATATTTCTGTTTCTGTCATCATTTCAATGCTATTGTGTATTAAAGGGTATGTAGTGCCCTACCCCTAGTGGTATACCTTCCCACGTGCTGCTGCTGCTGCTGTAGAAGTAATGGACCTGTCATTTTTCTTTTCATTGGTCACATTTTGACTGCTTCTTACTGTTATAAATTGGACATCTACTTCACTGTCTTTCACAGGCCTTTTCAAGATCTACCTTGAGCAAGCTGCTAGGAGTGCATTTTCATTATGTCAATCAGAATGATATTTAACAAGCCAGGGGAAAAGGTATCAAACTCCTTGTGGCAAAGTGGTTGCTGATTATGAACAGGTGCAGAGGTGATGCAGTGCAGGAATAAACGGACGAGATTTGTAATCCGGTATGGAAAAATATACGTTTTATTTTTAGTTATAATCCAGGTCTGGTGACCAAATAATAAGCGATGCGTAAAACACGGAGTACAGTAACAGGGATTGCAGCCCTAAACAATAAACACAGCATCTCTCCCACAATATACAACCACGGTCACCAGTCCTGGGTGCGTGCTGTAGTGCTCGTGGTGGGTGATACAGGTTAAAGAGTGACAAATAGTGCAGTGCTGTTCCGGGTTCAGTGCTGGCTCTTACTAACAGCTCCAGAACGTGTTAGCTGTCTATAAACACACAAATAGCAATTATAGACAAGACAAACAAAACAAAAACTCACGATATTCTTAATACACAGTGCACGGGTCCTTCTGGGTCTATTTCAAAACCAAAAACGAAGGAAAAGATTCTCCAGCCCCTTTTATGCGGTTATGCATGACCCCTTGGTAAACGATTGCAGCTGATTCTATTGCCTGCAGCTGCTACCTCGTTTACCTTCCAGGTCAATACATTCCCGCACTGGAGTCTCGTCTTTTTCCAGGCTGATTGACTTCCCGACCCAGGGAATGAACTGTCAGGCCAACCCGTCCAAAGCCTTTCCCTTTCGCTACTTTGTATCCTCACTGGTCAAGAGGGAGATTTACAACCAGAACTCATTATATTTCCATCACACTCGTGTATTGATTTCTTTATTGATTGATTTTGTTTGATGTTTGTGAAAGGGCGCACACAGTGACTGATCACACTCCATTGCCATGGCGATTCCAGCTCACTGAGAAACACATGGCTCTTGTATTGATATGTTGTTTTGAGAAAGATTGGAAAAACCAGCTTTCTTTCATTTGGAATGAGACTAAATTAGTGGGGGGTCTGTGAAAATATAGTACATCAGTGAATTAACTAATGAAAACCCATTTAAATGAAAGCCTTTTCTATTGAGGTTTAATTTATTTTCCATTAGTTTGCCCCTGTTTTACACTTATATATTAAGAATAGCCCCACAAATTGATGAAAGTGTTTTTCTAAATGATTCTTACCCTGAGTGCAGATGACAAGTGCCCAGATGAAGATGCTGATAAAAGTCATTGTTGTTGTGGATTCTGTTGCCATGAAGGGCAGCTCTCAAACATTAAATTATTATTATTTAATGTCAACAAATGGAGGGGGACTAGACATGGTCACAAAGTTGGTCCTGTTTCAACCATTTTTTCAGTTCTATTAAAAAAAAAAACTCTTGTAGTCTGATCTACTTTTCATAAAGTCTGGTAGCGTATTCCAGAACATGGCACCCTTAATTGAGCAAGCTGTTTGTGCAAACGTAGTGTGATGTCAAGACACTACAGTCTCCTCTTGTGGTTGATCTTCTGGACAGACCAAAGGTAGATCATTAATGTAGAGACTAAATAACAAAGGCCCAAATATAGATCCCTGTGGGACCCCCATAGTACAGATCCTAAACGCTGATTCACTATTGCTTATTTTAACACTTTGTTTTCTATCTAACAAGTCAGACTCCATCCATTTCAGAGCCTGACCAGACAGGTTAAATTCAGACAACTTGTTAAACTCACAGGGCTATAAACACTCCCAGAGCACTGAAGCATGTGCTGCCAATGCAAAGTGTCTTTTCTTTGCAAATTGTCTTCCTTGGCACAGCAGCCACTTCTAGTCAAGCAGTGCTCTTAAGTGTAAACTCATTTTCAGATGATGCAGTTTGTTTGCAATTCAGAAAAAAACTGAAAAAAGTTGATCTTGCAAGCAAAACGAAAAAATAGAATATAGTTTTCTTTGTGTTGAGTTTGTACAAACACAGCTATTTCTCTCTCTTCTCCCTTCTCTCAAACCATTCATCTTAGCCACGGCTGTGATTATGTAGCTTTGTTACACAGTATAAATAATTATTAATTGTAAAATATTAAAATCAGAGCTGCAGGTTAACAGATCCATCATAAACTTTGTGAAATCAAATCAATTCAAGAAGCAAACATTTTGATTTTGCACATTACTAATGTTGAGTGAAAGGTTTCAAGTTTTTTTCCTGTGGACCTCCTGGACTGTCTCTGAGGACCCCAGGTTAAGAACCACTGCTCTGGATTAAAGAGCATCATTTTATTACGCTCTCTCTCCCTCTTGTGGTCACAGAGTGTAGTGCAGTTTGTGCTGTTTGGTGTTTTGACGAAACATTGACGAGAGTCCCTGCAATGGAGGAACTGTATGGGTGGTTTCATGGTGTAATGGCTAGCACTCTGAATCTAGCGAGCTGAGTTCAAATCTCGGTGCATTTGTGTTTTATTTGTCTTACAAAAACACTTTATACACTGGTTTTGGTTTAAATAACGAATGCTTTAAACTGGTTTAGTGTCTTTCAAAGTAACTATTATTATTATTATTATTATTATTATTATTATTATTATTATTATTATTATTATTATTATTATTATTATTATTATTATTATTTATTTCTTAGCAGACGCCCTTATCCAGGGCAACTTACAATCGTAAGCAAATACATTTCAAGTGTTGCAATACAAGTAATACAATAAGAGCAAGAAATACAATAACTTTTGTTCAAGTGTGACAAACCATAATTCTATAATACAGAAGATAATAGTGATAGTTACATCAGGATATGATTAAATAGTGATAGTTACATCAGGATATGATTAAATACAAAATACTACAGGTTAAACACTTGACAGATTACAGTATTCTGAAGTACAGGATTAAATGCAGATAAGAGCAAAATAAAGCACATTTAAATGAAGGGTGATAGTGTCCCAGGATACAAACAGAGGAGTTCTACAGGTGCTGTTTGAAGAGGTGAGTCTTAAGGAGGCGCCGGAATGTGGTCAGGGACTGGGCAGTCCTGACATCTGTAGGATACACTACTGATACTGCAGATTCCACCCTCGCCCCGCAGTGGAGGAGCGACCTTCCTATAGATGTCAGGACTGCCCAGTCCCTGACCACCTTCTGGCACCTCCTCAAGACACACCTCTTCAGACAGGACCTGTAAAACTCAGCTCTCCCCTTCTGGACAATATAGCACTCTGCCCTTAATGCACTTTAACTTGCACTTATCTGCTCCAGATTTTACTGTATTTAAACCTGTATTATCGTATCTTATTTTTTTTAAAAATTAGAGAGTGTGTGAGAGAGAGAGAGAGAGAGAGAGAGAGAGAGAGAGAGAGAGAGAGAGAGAGAGAGAGAGAGAGAGAGAGAGAGAGAGAGAGAGAGGCGACCTGGGAAATGTTTGAGCTGATATATATATATATATATTTTTTTTTTTAGCAACCCAGCTAGCTAGCTAGCACAGGACAGCTAGTCGATTTGCTAGCGGAGCTTAGCATAGTTATAGCTGACTAGATCTCAAAAAGTGACTAACGTTACAAATATTGGTGTAGCCGTTTTATAAAAGCAATAAGTCACAGCCAAGGCGTTATTTCAAGCCATTTATAATTATTCCCAAATAACACAAACTCTTCCATTGTTAAAAAAAATATATAAAAAATCTCCCTTTGTGCTTCTCGGAAGGCATACGATGGAGGGCGCAATGCAGTTTTTCAGCCTGGGGAATAATACAAATTAGGAGACTGTGCTTTAAAATACACATGTAGGGCGGGCGTCTCTGTTACAAAGAATTGTCACACTTTGTATTTATCTCCATAATGCGTTGGGACTAAATACGCAGATACATTAAAACTATTTGGAGAATGCGGGCATCGATCCCGCTACTTCTCGCATGCTAAGCGAGCGCTCTACCATTAGAGCTAATTCCCCTTGAGCTATGCCAGCGATTCTCATAGGCTACAACGCAACTTGATATGAGCACTTCAGATTGTCGGCAATGTAGTCTGCCAATTGCAAATTCAATAAATAAATAAATTAACTAAATAGCAAATATTTTGACGAGAGGTATGTTTTCAATTTCTTCAAAAAGTAGTCTCAGCTCGTTGATTCAGTCGCTTTAAAATCCACCTCTGTGTCCCGATGCAGCAGCGCTGTATGCTGTGGCTCGAGCTTGTTTGACGAGGCAGACAATGCAAAAATGCCAATACTTGTTATTGCATCACATGGCAGACTTAAGGTATGCTTTAACGGCTTGGCTGTCTCAAGTTAGTTTGTATTGTTCAACAGACAGTCAGTATCTTAAAAACAAATAAGCGAAATACTCCGTGTCTGTCTGTACAAGTTTGAAATTTAAATGCGCCGCCCCTGCATGCTCTGCGACGCTCAGCCAATAGGCAGGGACGGGACGTTGAAAATAATTGTGGGAAATGTTGGATCAGGTATAGAAGCAAAGGTATATTTCAAGGTCTTAAAACGACATTTCCCACAATTCCTTCAACAAGTAGTGACTTCAACAAGTAGTCTGTTTACAACAAAAATGCAATCTGTGTTAGGAACGCTATTTTAGTCCGATTAAAAAAAGAAATTAAAATGGTATTGAGTGCTGACAAGAGTTTGGTATCAGCTGTTGATTTCATTGAAACAATCTTTATAGTAAAATGAACACATTTATTCCTCTGGTCGTGTATTGTCTCGCTGACTGCTATCCACCTGGAAGTCACCTAAAGGATAAGGCAATGGCCTCCTAAACCAGGGATTATGGTTTCGTCAGTTTTATTTAAAACAGTGTGTGTGTATTTGTTCTTGGTCTGTGATATATGTGGTCTGTGTTTATAGTTTTTGGCACGTTGCACCAAGTAGTCGTGGCCAACTGGTTAAGGTAGTCGTGGCCAAGTGGTTAAGGTGATGGGCTTGAACTCTGTTGGCGTTGTGTCCCTTTTTATGTCTTCGTTGTTAATTCTTAAATGCCTGTTCAGCTTAAAGGTATCAATTATTTCTTGCTGTACATTAAATTCGTCCAAACTAGTATTTGCAAACACATTACAAAATTAAATGGTGTGGAATAGAAACAAAGAAGGCTTTGACCTCGACGTGATTTGAACACGCAACCTTCTGATCTGGAGTCAGACGCGCTACCGTTGCGCCACGAATTCCTGCCGTGGTGTATGCTTGTTATGCAATGCTAGAGTGCACAGCAAGCATGCCAAAGGCATGCTAAGTCCGATGCTGATACTTGGAAAACACTCAGTATCACCAGGGTCATGGGAAACAGACGACTCAATATTTGTTCGTAGTCAGCAGGGCTATGAAGTTGTCGGAAGTGTGTTTGATTCTCAGCTTAAAAGTAAAGAAAACATAAAACAAAGCGATTTGCTTTTATAATGTTTATTATTTGAAACGTGGGCATAAACACAGTTGTACTGGCTGGGAATCGTCTCGGGTCAATTACTTGGAAAGCAGCTATGCTGACCAATATATCACCAACGAGGGAAAGCTGGCAGTACTGAGTGACACAGATGACGGATTTTCTCAGCGCGTCTCCTCTGAATGCACACTGGCACAAAGGGGCTTTGCTCATCTAATGACGTGTCAGAATGCAATAATGTATTGGTTTAATTTACCAACAAAAGAAACATAAATAAAAGTGTATGTATTTTTTTGTGAATAAACTATCTTGCTTTTACGATGGGACCAGAGACCTTACATCCGCAATCTAATGATCGGCCAAACCCAGAACTACCTTGTCTTGACCAGGGAGTCATATTGTAAAAACAAACTGAAGTGGTTCCACTAGGGATCGAACCCAGGACCTTCTGCGTGTAAAGCAGACGTGATAACCACTACACTATGGAACCTTGTCAGAAAGTGAGTTTTGTGTTTGAAACGCATTGGCAATTATTAACATTACTATGAACAAGTAATATTCTAGACAGGAAACCGAATCAGACACCATCATGCCGGGAGTAGGGAAGTTGTTTTACCCACATATTTGTTAAGACTATACTTTCAGGGATCATTTCTATAGTTTGTTTCTAGTGAAATGCGTTTCTAGTGTCTGGTCTCGCTAACCATAACGAGGAGTTACAGTGTTTTCTTCTGAGCGCGAAGCGGGACTTGAATGCTACTTCACTGTAGCTGTTCATGAACATTCCGCTCTCTTTTGGGATCGAGCCCCACGTTGGACGTCCTTTTTAAATACAAAATGTAGATGTTTCTTCGAGGCAACAGAGCAATATCTGATTCTGTTCACACTGTATACAGTATTGCAACAAAATTACTTTTTGGTCGTTGTCATATAGCAATTGCTATTGTAAAATGCGTGCATCGTTTATAGTTATAACGATATTGAAATAAATAGTCTTACTTTTGTGGGTTGGCTTCAAACCGTTTCTGTTTTAACACTTGTCATTACATCATTCATGGAGCAACAGTTGGTATGTGCGTAATAAACCCGATCGGGCCTTGTTATGACAACCCTAGGCTGTGCTGAAATAAATAATGCGGTTTTCTGCTGTAATGAACGCAGTTTGTCAGGATGGTCGAGTGGTCTAAGGCGCTGTGTTCTGGTCTCCAAGTGGAGGTGTCTGATCAAATCCTCCTCTGACAGTTCAATTGTATTTATTCTTAAAAGGAATAAATGTGTTCATTTTACTATAAAAGATTGTTTCAATGAAATCAACAGCTGATACCAAACTCTTGTCAGAACGCAATACCATTTTAATTTCCATTTTAATTCAGACTAAAATAGCGTTCCTAACACAGATTGCATTTGGTTGTAAACAGACTACTCGTTGAAGTCAATGAAAAATATTTTGTCCAAACATGTATTTAACTTGTTTTAATATTAAAAATAATATATTAAATTGAATAACATCTCCGTCGGCCACTGGATCGTGGTCTCAGGCTGGGATGCGGACCTTTGAGAACAGTATAAACGATCTATTAGTGGAAGTAGCTCACATGAGAAATGCCCTCGTTTAACATGCTAGGATGATCGACATCGGTATTCTCCAATTGCTGTGTACATGTTATAACACGTTATGAGTACGAATACAAAGTTGGACACTTTCCTTGTAAGTGGGGGTAAGCACAATTTATTTTCAGATGTAATGTCTTTATTTAAGCTCAATCTAGTCCTGCGTAATGCAAATCACATTACTATATTTTTATATTAGTCAAGGCCTATGTAAAGTGTTCTTAAATTGTTTTAACATTAGCATTGATCAATTTGATGATCCGTTTTCTTTTCTCCCAATACGGTATGCAAATTATGCAACTTTTCTGCCCACTTTGATCATAGGCAGTTTTATCCCCCCGTTTCGGCTGAAAACCGCATCTGGGTGAAAACTTAAGTGTTTCGAAACGCATTTGTAAAGGCATCGGATTCTATTGTGTTGCCGAGCTGTTGATCGTTTCTCATAATACACAGGTTTACTGGGGTGACAAAATACGCAAGTCTTGTCAAGCCGAAATAGCTCAGTTGGGAGAGCGTTAGACTGAAGATCTAAAGGTCCCTGGTTCGATCCCGGGTTTCGGCAAGTAGCAAGACTATTTTTGTTTTGTATTATTTTGAACAGAAAAAAAGAGCGGTTTTTTTTGTTCTGTGTAATTGGAAGAAATAACAACGTATCAGAGTGCCATTTTCTAATGTGATTAAGAAATGCAAAAACTTAAGGTATACTTCAACGTCTTGGCTGTCTCAAGTTAGTTGGTATTGTTAATGTAACACCTCGTTGTTGCCCAGTCATTGTATCATATTAATGAAGTAGAGCTTGCCACTTCTCAGCACCGAGCTGACAATGAGTGTTGTTTTCGGGCACCTGCTGGCTGCTAGTGATGACCACTCCAATCTTCAGTCGGGGGGTTGTTGAAGGAAGGGGACACATTTTGAGTGTGCATCTCATACTGGTTTAAATCAATAAGCAAATTTCAAATTGATCATTGATAATGTTGAAACTATTTAAGAACTCTTTCAATAGGACTTGACTAATATAAAAAATATAGTAATGTGATTTGCACTACGCAGGACTTGATTGAGCTTAAATAACGACATTACATCTGAAAATAACTTGTGCTTACCCCCACTTACAAGGAAAGGGTCAAACTTTGTATTCGTTCTCATAACGTGTTAGAAAATGTAAACAGCAGTTGGAGAATGCTGAAGTCGATCATCCTAGCATGTGAAACGAGAGCATTTATCATGTAAGCTACTTCCAGTCATAGAGCGTTTATACTGTTCTCAATGGTCCGTATCCCAGCCTGAGACCACGATCCAGTGGCCAACGGAGATGTTTTTCAAAGTAATATGTTATTTGGAATATTAAAACAATCAAGTTAATTACATATTTGGACACACAGTATTTTCCAGTGACTTCAACAAGTAGTCTGTTTACAACAAAAATACAATCTGTGTTAGGAACGCTATTTTAGTCCGATTTAAAAATAAATTAAAATGGTATTGAGTGCTGACAAGAGTTTGGTATCAGCTGTTGATTTCATTGAAACAATCTTTATAGTAAAATGAACACATTTATTCCTCTGGTCGTGTATTGTCTCGCTGACTGCTATCCACCTGGAAGTCACCTAAAGGATAAGGCACTGGCCTCCTAAACCAGGGATTATGGTTTCGTCAGTTTTATTTAAAACAGTGTGTGTGTATTTGTTCTTGGTTGGTGATATATGTGGTCTGTGTTTATAGATTTTGGCACGTTGCACCAAGTAGTCGTGGCCAAGTGGTTAAGGTGATGGGCTTGAACTCTGTTGGCGTTGTGTCCCTTTTTATGTCTTCGTTGTTAATTCTTAAATGCCTGTTCAGCTTAAAGGTATCAATTATTTCTTGCTGTACATTAAATTCGTCCAAACTAGTATTTGCAAACACAATACAAAATAAAATGGTGTGGAATAGAAACAAAGAAGGCTTTGACCTCGACGTAATTTGAACACGCAACCTTCTGATCTGGAGTCAGACGCGCTACCGTTGCGCCACGAATTCCTGCCGTGGTGCATGCTTGTTATGCAATGCTAGAGTGCACAGCAAGCATGCCAAACGCATGCTAAGTCCGATGCTGATACTTGGAAAACACTCAGTATCACCAGGGTCATGGGAAACAGACGACTCAATATTTGTTCGTAGTCAGCAGGGCTATGAAGTTGTCGGAAGTGTGTTTGATTCTCAGCTTAAAAGTAAAGAAAACATAAAACAAAGCGATTTGCTTTTATAATGTTTATTATTTGAAACGTGGGCATAAACACAGTTGTACTGGCTGGGAATCGTCTCGGGTCAATTACTTGGAAAGCAGCTATGCTGACCAATATATCACCAACGAGGGAAAGCTGGCAGTACTGAGTGACACAGATGACGGATTTTCTCAGCGCGTCTCCTCTGAATGCACACTGGCACAAAGGGGCTTTGCTCATCTAATGACGTGACAGAATGCAATAATGTATTGGTTTAATTTACCAACAAAAGAAACATAAATAAAAGTGTATGTATTTTTTTGTGAATAAACTATCTTGCTTTTACGATGGGACCAGAGACCTTACATCCGCAATCTAATGATCGGCCAAACCCAGAACTACCTTGTCTTGACCAGGGAGTCATATTGTAAAAACAAACTGAAGTGGTTCCACTAGGGATCGAACCCAGGACCTTCTGCGTGTAAAGCAGACGTGATAACCACTACACTATGGAACCTTGTCAGAAAGTGAGTTTTGTGTTTGAAACGCATTGGCAATTATTAACATTACTATGAACAAGTAATATTCTAGAAAGGAAACCGAATCAGACACCATCATGCCGGGAGTAGGGAAGTTGTTTTACCCACATATTTGTTAAGACTATACTTTCAGGGATCATTTCTATAGTTTGTTTCTAGTGAAATGCGTTTCTAGTGTCTGGTCTCGCTAACCATAACGAGGAGTTACAGTGTTTTCTTCTGAGCGCGAAGCGGGACTTGAATGCTACTTCACTGTAGCTGTTCTTGATCATTGATGAACATTCCGCTCTCTTTTGGGATCGAGCCCCACGTTGGACGTCCTTTTTAAATACAAAATGTAGATGTTTCTTCGAGGCAACAGAGCAATATCTGATTCTGTTCACACTGTATACAGTATTGCAACAAAATTACTTTTTGGTCGTTGTCATATAGCAATTGCTATTGTAAAATGCGTGCATCGTTTATAGTTATAACGATATTGAAATAAATAGTCTTACTTTTGTGGGTTGGCTTCAAACCGTTTCTGTTTTAACACTTGTCATTACATCATTCATGGAGCAACAGTTGGTATGTGCGTAATAAACCCGATCGGGCCTTGATATGACAACCCTAGGCTGTGCTGAAATAAATAATGCGGTTTTCTGCTGTAATGAACGCAGTTTGTCAGGATGGTCGAGTGGTCTAAGGCGCTAGACTTAAGGACTCTGTCTTTCCAAAGAATTCTGTGTTCTGGTCTCCAAGTGGAGGTGTCGGTTCAAATCCTCCTCTGACAGATCAATTTTATTTATTCTTAAAAGGAATAAATGTGTTCATTTTACTATAAAAGATTGTTTCAAGGAAATCAACAGCTGATACCAAACTCTTGTCAGAACCCAATACCATTTTAATTTCCATTTTAATTCAGACTAAAATAGCGTTCCTAACACAGATTGCATTTGGTTGTAAACAGACTACTCGTTGAAGTCAATGAAAAATATTTTGTCCAAACATGTATTTAACTTGTTTTAATATTAAAAATAATATATTAAATTGAATAACATCTCCGTCGGCCACTGGATCGAGGTCTCAGGCTGGGATGCGGACCTTTGAGAACAGTATAAACGATATATTAGTGGAAGAAGCTTACATCAGAAATGCCCTCGTTTAACATGCTAGGATGATCGACATCGGCATTCTCCAATTGCTGTTTACATGTTATAACACGTTATGAGTACGAATACAAAGTTGGACACTTTCCTTGTAAGTGGGGGTAAGCACAATTTATTTTCAGATGTAATGTCTTTATTTAAGCTCAATCTAGTCCTGCGTAATGCAAATCACATTACTATATTTTTATATTAGTCAAGGCCTATGTAAAGTGTTCTTAAATTGTTTTAACATTAGCATTGATCAATTTGATGATCCGCTTTCTTTTCTCCCAATACGGTATGCAAAGTATGCAACTTTTCTGCCCACATTGATCATAGGCAGTTTTATCCCCCCGTTTCGGCTGAAAACCGCATCTGGGTGAAAACTTAAGTGTTTCGAAACGCATTTGTAAAGGCATCGGATTCTATTGTGTTGCCGAGCTGTTGATCGTTTCTCATAATACACAGGTTTACTGGGGTGACAAAAAACGCAAGTCTTGTCAAGCCGAAATAGCTCAGTTGGGAGAGCGTTAGACTGAAGATCTAAAGGTCCCTGGTTCGATCCCGGGTTTCGGCAAATAGCAAGACTATTTTTGTTTTGTATTATTTTGAACTGAAAAATAGAGCGGTTTTTTTTCTGTTTAATTGGAAGAAATAACAACGTATCAGAGTGCCATTTTCTAATGTGAATAAGAAATGCAAAAACATCGTCCCTGGGTGGGCTTGAACCACCAACCTTTCGGTTAACAGCCGAACGCGCTAACCAATTGCGCCACAGAGACCAATCGGCTCAACCGAACCTGAGACCACATCTAAGAAGAAAGCAACACGGCAGAAAAGTCTGTAATCACAATTAAATGTATGCAACCCAATGCAAGCAAACTTCAAGCCTTTTATATTTATTCCCATGTATGTAGTCTGCCATTTGCAAATTCAATAAATGAATAAATTAACTAAATAGCACATTTTTCGACGAGAGGTATGTTTTCAGTTTCTTCAAAAAGTAGTCTCAGCTCGTTGATTCAGTCGCTTTAAAATCCACCTCTGTTCCGATGCATCAGCGCTGTGTGCTGTGGCTTGAGCTTGTTTGACCAAGCAGAAAATGCAAAAATGCTAAAACCTGTTATTGCATCACATGACAGACTTAAGGTATACTTCAACGTCTTGGCTGTCTCAAGTTAGTTGGTATTGTTAAAGTAACACCTCGTTGTTGCCCAGTCATTGTATCATATTAATGAAGTAGAGCTTGCCACTTCTCAGCACCTAGCTGACAATGAGTGTTGTTTTCGGGCACCTGCTGGCTGCTAGTGATGACAACTCCAATCTTCAGTCAGGGGGTTGTTGAAGGAAGGGGACACATTTTGAGTGTGCATCTCATACTGGTTTAAATCAATAAGCAAATTTCAAATTGATCATTGATAATGTTGAAACTATTTAAGAACTCTTTCAATAGGACTTGACTAATATAAAAAATATAGTAATGTGATTTGCACTACGCAGGACTTGATTGTGCTTAAATAAAGACATTACATCTGAAAATAACTTGTGCTTACCCCCACTTACAAGGAAAGGGTCAAACTTTGTATTCGTTCTCATAACGTGTTAGAAAATGTAAACAGCAGTTGGAGAATGCCGAAGTCGTTCATCCTAGCATGTTTAACGAGAGCATTTCTCATGTAAGCTACTTCCAGTCATAGATCGTTTATACTGTTCTCAATGGTCCGTATCCCAGCCTGAGACCACGATCCAGTGGCCGACGGAGATGTTTTTCAAAGTAATATGTTATTTGGAATATTAAAACAATCAAGTTAAATACATGTTTGGACACACAGTATTTTTCAGTGACTTCAACAAGTAGTCTGTTTACAACAGAAAATACAATCGTGTTAGGAACGCTATTTTAGTCCGATTTAAAAAAGAAATTAAAATGGTATTGAGTGCTGACAAGAGTTTGGTATCAGCTGTTGATTTCATTGAAACAATCTTTATAGTAAAATGAACACATTTATTCCTCTGGTCGTGTATTGTCTCGCTGACTGCTATCCACCTGGAAGTCACCTAAAGGATAAGGCACTGGCCTCCTAAACCAGGGATTATGGTTTCGTCAGTTTTATTTAAAACAGTGTGTGTGTATTTGTTCTTGGTCTGTGATATATGTGGTCTGTGTTTATAGATCTTGGCACGTTGCACCAAGTAGTCGTGGCCATGTGGTTAAGGTGATGGGCTTGAACTCTGTTGGTGTTGTGTCCCTTTTTATGTCTTCGTTGTTAATTCTTAAATGCCTGTTCATCTTAAAGGTATCAATTATTACTTGCTGTACACTAAATTCTTCCAAACTAGTATTTGCAAACACATTACAAAATTAAATGGTGTGGAATAGAAACAAAGAAGGCTTTGACCTCGACGTGATTTGAACACGCAACCTTCTGATCTGGAGTCAGACGCGCTACCGTTGCGCCACGAATTCCTGCCGTAGTGCATGCTTGTTATGCAATGCTAGAGTGCACAGCAAGCATGCCAAACGCATGCTAATTCCGATGCTGATACTAGGAAAACACTCGGTATCACCAGGGTCAAGGGAAACAGCCGACTCAATATTTGTTCGTAGTCAGCAGGGCTATGAAGTTGTCAGAAGTGTGTTTGATTCTCAGCTTAAAAGTAAAGAAAACATAAAACAATGCAATTTGCTTTTATGATGTTTATTATTTGAAACGTGGGCATAAACACAGTTGTACTGGCTGGGAATCGTCTCGGGTCAATTACTTGGAAAGCAGCTATGCTGACCAATAAATCACCAACGAGGGAAAGCTGGCAGTACTGAGTGACACAGATGACGGATTTTCTCAGCGCGTCTCCTCTGAATGCGCACTGGCACAAAGGGGCTTTGATCATCTAATGACATGAAATACATGAAAGTCACCGCAAGCCTGCACCTCACCACATCCTTCACACTGTTAAACTGCCTCATTATGACCAGGCCTCTAATTATGCCTTTCCAATACTTTGAATGTGTTATTGTTCAGTTTAACATGAGAACAACTTGGTAGAACAATCATAATGTCCGCAGGACTTATTTTCCTCGGGTTTCCTTGGCTAATAACGCCAAGGTCGCGGGTTCGATCCCCGTACGGGCCACGGCTTTTCTTCTTTAAAGAAACCACAGCATTTGTAATTGTGCCAAAATGAACATTCTTTAACAAAATGAACCGAAGCGATATGAAGTACAACCAGTAATATTTCAGACTTCCTGAGCTTTAAACATGTATTAACAATGAGCACATACAATCAATTAAAAACAAAGCTTACGTAGTCGGCAGGATTCAAACCTGCGCGGGGAAACCCCAATGGATTTCTAGTCCATCGCCTTAACCACTCGGCCACGACTACATGCTCGCACGATTATTTGTGAAAATATCCAAAAGAAGTAAACGAAACCCGTAGTAATGCTGTAGATGGCAGTATAGGCTAACTAATGAACCGAAGTCAAATGTCTTTGTTGAAACTGTCAGATTTGTACAATGCAAGCACACGTGGGAAATGTAAATAAAATATAATTTTTGTTAACGTTCATAATAATGAATACATCTTTATTTCAAAATACGTAGCTATTTAACTGATCTTTTCAAGAAACACCCCCATCCACAAAAACAAAGTAGTTATTTAATTGAACTGAAAAATTGACTTGCTTCATGGCTGTTGCCAGAGCACTCGAGCACGATCTGGCTAGCGTGAGCGGACTTAGCAGATAACAAGATCTACAAAGTATCTCATGCTAATAAAACATACCATAATTATGTTCGTTTTTATTATACACATGGCAACTTACAGAGACTAGGGTGTGTGAACTATGCATCAGCTGTAGAGTCACTTACATTTACATCTCACCCGAAAAACGGAGCACAAGGAGGTTAAGTGACTTGCTCAGGGTCACACAATGAGTCAGTGGCTGAGGTGGGATTTGTACCGGGGGACCTCCTGGTTAAAAGCCCTTTATCTTTAACCACTGGACCACACAGCCTCCTATAACAAAATCACACCCCAGATGGGACTCAAAACCACAATCCATGGCTTAGAAAGCCAGTGCCTTATCCATTAGGCCACAAGGGCAGACGCGAAAAGCACATTTGGTAGTAATAAAGAAAGTGGGAACAATAGTATCGTGGTTTAATACATCATATCCAAGCCATCGTTGCTGTTCAAACACAGCAGAGTGTTACACTGGGAAAGGGCCGTACTTGTCAGTACGTATTTGACATTCATGTGGGAAGATTTAAGATTGTGAAGAAGTTTAAGTATGCTGCGTATTTGCGCATTGGGAACCTTACATAATTAGGTTTTTGATTAATGCCACTTTCTTACGGACAGTAATCAAGGTGACGATACAAGACCAGAGCCAATAAAGCAGTTATTTTCCTTTCCTTTCATTACCATATTCTAGTGTGCTTGTTCAGAATATGCGTGAATCGTGAAAACGTCTTGCGAATATGTGAACAAAGCCAGCATTCACTTTATTGATCACCATGTGGATTAACCGCTATTGGAACACAGATGATTGTGTTAAAGATGTTAATAGACTTTTAATGTACACATTTTAGAGCTAAACGTTTGTTGAGACAGTTCAAGCGCTGTAGCAGTGTTTAACTATTTCCTGGATGTTTGCCTTTTGGTCTTACTCTGGAAAAAGTAATAATAATAATAAAAAGTAGGCAAAACCATTTTTTGAGAAACCGCATTTGGGAGAAAAACTAACAGTTTGGAAACACATTTGCAAAGGCATTGGATTCTATTGTGGTGTTTCCGAACTGTTGAACGTTTCTCATTACATGCAGGTTTACTGGCTTGACAAAAAGGCGATTGACGAAATGAATGCGGCCTGGATAGCAAAATCGCGTCAAGCTGAAATAGCTCAGTTGGGAGAGCGTTAGACTGTAACGGTCCCTGCTTCGATCCCGGGTTTTTGCAAACAGCACGACTAGGGCTATTTTTTCTTAATTAATTTTTTGAATTAAAAAAACAGCACATTTTTTCTTCAGTGTAATTGGAGGAAATAAAAACGTATTATAGTGCCATTTTCTAATGCGATAAAGAAATGCAAAAAGCATCATCTCTGCGTGGGCTTGAAACACCAAAATTTCGATTAACAGCCCAACGTGCTAACCGATTATGGTGTTTTATTACATAACACCTTGGGAGTCTCAACAGAACAGTGTGTATGCATAGAGCTAAAATGGAAACCAAATATATACGATTCAAATGGGAATCGTATTCAGATTTTAAGCACAAATTTGATAGACTTCACAGTGCAAAGGAGGAAGGCAGACAATGCAAATGAGGCAACTGGCTCCTACTTTTTAAATCATACGAGAAACTTGAACCCAATTTAGCTTTTAACCGCCTGCAGTTTGGAATGAGTTTGAAATGTTGTTATAACACCTCACTGGGCAACAGCAATTGCATTATATGAAAGCTCCTGTCTATTTGTCAGCGGCACAGCTACCGGTGCCACTCAGAGTTGGAGGGAGACGGTCGGCCACTTGCCCATAAAACAATACTTTCCGGGATCATTTCTATAGTGATTTGCCAGCGAAATGCGTTTATAAAGTGTTTGGACTCGCTATCCACGAGGAAGAGTGAGAGTGTTCGTTTTTGAGCGTGAAGGAGACAGCGAGTGTTTTTTTTTTTTTTTTTGGCCAACTGCTCCCTGTTATTGATGACCGCTCCAGTGTTCCTTAGGGGGCTGGAGGAAGCAGACACGTTCTGAGTGGGTATCTTGCCTAAAGGTACGCAAGACGAACTACAGTTGCAAAGCACTGCTGCTTTTTCGATGATTGATTAAAACTATCAATCTGACTGAAAACACGGATCACATTAATTGTGATCGGTTTGATACCAATAGGCTTACATGACAGGTATTGTGTATAGACAATGTCATATACATAGAAATGAACACGGACAGTGTTTTTTTAAGGGCTGACTCATTTTAATGTTCGAGAGATCTAGGTGTACTGGACAAATATACTGGATTTTTTCCATGTCGTAATTGTGCCGCCTGTGATAATGCGTTTGAAACTAGAGATAATGTGAGATAATGTCTGTTACTGGCGGATAGTTTACAAATGTACTCAATTATGTTACAACTTTTGTGTCTACGAAACATATCTGTAACATTTATGTAATGCCTGTGTGTTTTTTTTTTTCATGAAGTTAATTTGCTAACAGACTGTTCTGATTTGTTTCTAACCGTGAAGCGATCGCTCTGTTTGCCGTATATTTTCTGTCTGTAAGAGGAGTGTCCTTGTGATCCCATATAGAATGCGACGAAACAGGTCGCCCTCCTTAATATAAACAGATAAAGAATAAGTTCACACACACCCCAGGTGATTTACTGTAGCGTCAGACATTGGAGATTCAGCAGTGTACTGCAGTGTTGTGCAAAGTCGTCAGTGTAAGTCAGGATGGCCGAGCGGTCTAAGGCGCTGCGTTCAGGTCGCAGTCTCTCTGGAGGCGTGGGTTCGAATCCCACTTCTGACAAATCTGTTTGTTTATTTATTTCTTAAAACGTCCACCGAATGCTTGGTAATTTGATTTGTTTTTCTTGTTAGTATTCAAATCACAAGGTCGTTAAATGAGAGAAAGTCACCGCAAGCCTGCACCTCACCACATCCTTCACACTGTTAAACTGCCTCATTATGACGAGGCCTCTAATTATGCCTTTCCAATACTTTGAATGTGTTATTGTTCAGTTTAACATGAGAACATCTTGGTAGAACAATCATAATGTCCGCAGGACTTATTTTCCTCGGGTTCTAGTATCAAGTTTTGAGTGTGTGGCCGGTTAGCTCAGTTGGTTAGAGCGTGGTGCTAATAACGCCAAGGTCGCGGGTTCGATCCCCGTACGGGCCACGGCTTTTCTTCTTTAAAGAAACCACAGCATTTGTAATGGTGCCAAAATGAACATTCTTTAACAAAATGAACCGAAGCGATATGAAGTACAACCAGTAATATTTCAGACTTCCTGAGCTTTAAACATGTATTAACAATGAGCACATACAATCAATTAAAAACAAAGCTTACGTAGTCGGCAGGATTCAAACCTGCGCGGGGAAACCCCAATGGATTTCTAGTCCATCGCCTTAACCACTCGGCCACGACTACATGCTCGCACGATTATTTGTGAAAATATCCAAAAGAAGTAAACGAAACCCGTAGTAATGCTGTAGATGGCAGTATAGGCTAACTAATGAACCGAAGTCAAATGTCTTTGTTGAAACTGTCAGATTTGTACAATGCAAGCACACGTGGGAAATGTAAATAAAATATAATTTTTGTTAACGTTCATAATAATGAATACATCTTTATTTCAAAATACGTAGCTATTTAACTGATCTTTTCAAGAAACACCCCCATCCACAAAAACAAAGTAGTTATTTAATTGAACTGAAAAATTGACTTGCTTCATGGCTGTTGCCAGAGCACTCGAGCACGTTCTGGCTAGCGTGAGCGGACTTAGCAGATAACAAGATCTACAAAGTATCTCATGCTAATAAAACATACCATAATTATGTTCGTTTTTATTATACACATGGCAACTTACAGAGACTAGGGTGTGTGAACTATGCATCAGCTGTAGAGTCACTTACATTTACATCTCACCCGAAAAACGGAGCACAAGGAGGTTAAGTGACTTGCTCAGGGTCACACAATGAGTCAGTGGCTGAGGTGGGATTTGTACCGGGGGACCTCCTGGTTAAAAGCCCTTTATCTTTAACCACTGGACCACACAGCCTCCTATAACAAAATCACACCCCAGATGGGACTCGAAACCACAATCCATGGCTTAGAAAGCCAGTGCCTTATCCATTAGGCCACAAGGGCTGACGCGAAAAGCACATTTGGTAGTAATAAAGAAAGTGGGAACAATAGTATCGTGGTTTAATACATCATATCCAAGCCATCGTTGCTGTTCAAACACAGCAGAGTGTTACACTGGGAAAGGGCCGTACTTGTCAGTACGTATTTGACATTCATGTGGGAAGATTTAAGATTGTGAAGAAGTTTAAGTATGCTGCGTATTTGCGCATTGGGAACCTTACATAATTAGGTTTTTGATTAATGCCACTTTCTTACGGACAGTAATCAAGGTGACGATACAAGACCAGAGCCAATAAAGCAGTTATTTTCCTGTCCTTTCATTACCATATTCTAGTGTGCTTGTTCAGAATATGCGTGAATCGTGAAAACGTCTTGCGAATATGTGAACAAAGCCAGCATTCACTTTATTGATCACCGTGTGGATTAACCGCTATTGGAACACAGATGATTGTGTTAAAGATGTTAATAGACTTTTAATGTACACATTTTAGAGCTAAACGTTTGTTGAGACAGTTCAAGCGCTGTAGCAGTGTTTAACTATTTCCTGGATGTTTGCCTTTTGGTCTTACTCTGGAAAAAGTAATAATAATAATAAAAAGTAGGCAAAACCATTTTTTGAGAAACCGCATTTGGGAGAAAAACTAACAGTTTGGAAACACATTTGCAAAGGCATTGGATTCTATTGTGGTGTTTCCGAACTGTTGAACGTTTCTCATTACATGCAGGTTTACTGGCTTGACAAAAAGGCGATTGACGAAAAGAATGCGGCCTGGATAGCAAAATCGCGTCCAACTGAAATAGCTCAGACTGTAACGGTCCCTGCTTCGATCCCGGGTTTTTGCAAACAGCACGACTAGGGCTATTTTTTCTTAATTAATTTTTTGAATTAAAAAAAACAGCACATTTTTTCTTCAGTGTAATTGGAGGAAATAAAAACGTATTATAGTGCCATTTTCTAATGCGATAAAGAAATGCAAAAAGCATTATCTCTGCGTGGGCTTGAAACACCAAAATTTCGATTAACAGCCCAACGTGCTAACCGATTATGGTGTTTTATTACATAACACCTTGGGAGTCTCAACAGAACAGTGTGTATGCATAGAGCTAAAATGGAAACCAAATATACTGGCTGTGGTTGAGACGGAAAGATTCTGGCTGGGGACAGGTAAGTAAGCTGGGCTGAGTTGAGTGGGGGACGGAGGGGGGTGATGCTGGGACGCCAGAATCACCGTCGAGCCCTCTTGAGGTGTCGTGGGCTAGTCGACGAAACACTGAGGATGGAAGGTGCCCACTTGAAAACCCCAGAGATGTACCCTACTTAGCTCAATCCAGACGGTTGTCATGCTGATGCGCTGGGGAGGCCGCACTTTGGTTGATCCCCGGAGCCAGCATCGCAGCCGTTGTGTGTGCTGATGCGCCAGGGAGGCAAAATAAGCTGATCCCTGGAGCCAGCATTACACTTCAGCCATTAACACCAGACAGAAGGATATCTACATCATCATATGGAAGGAAACGTAAATGAATGGAGACACATATGGATCACATTAGTTTACTGTAAAGCTACGTCTTAGTTGGTGCTTATCTTGGCGAGAGCCGAGTTCAAATCAGCATGAAGTTTTAACATCTACTCTCGTGTAATGGAAATCATACGATTCAAATGGGAATCGTATTCAGATTTTAAGCACAAATTTGATAGACTTCACAGTGCAAAGGAGGAAGGCAGACAATGCAAATGAGGCAACTGGCTCCTACTTTTTAAATCATACGAGAAACTTGAACCCAATTTAGCTTTTAACCGCCTGCAGTTTGGAATGAGTTTGAAATGTTGTTGTAACACCTCACTGGGCAACAACAATTGCATTATATGAAAGCTCCTGTCTATTTGTCAGCGGCACAGCTACCGGTGCCACTCAGAGTTGGAGGGAGACGGTCGGCCACTTGCCCATAAAACAATACTTTCCGGGATCATTTCTATAGTGATTTGCCAGCGAAATGCGTTTATAAAGTGTTTGGACTCGCTATCCACGAGGAAGAGTGAGAGTGTTCGTTTTTGAGCGTGAAGGAGACAGCGAGTGTTTTTTTTTTTTTTTGGCCAACTGCTCCCTGTTATTGATGACCGCTCCAGTGTTCCTTAGGGGACTGGAGGAAGGAGACACGTTCTGAGTGGGTATCTTGCCTAAAGGTACGCAAGACGAACTACAGTTGCAAAGCACTGCTGCTTTTTCGATGATTGATTAAAACTATCAATCTGACTGAAAACACGGATCACATTAATTGTGATCGGTTTGATACCAATAGGCTTACATGACAGGTATTGTGTATAGACAATGTCATATACATAGAAATGAACACGGACAGTGTTTTTTTAAGGGCTGACTCATTTTAATGTTCGAGAGATCTAGGTGTACTGGACAAATATACTGGATTTTTTCCATGTCGTAATTGTGCCGCCTGTGATAATGCGTTTGAAACTAGAGATAATGTGAGATAATGTCTGTTACTGGCGGATAGTTTACAAATGTACTCAATTATGTTACAACTTTTGTGTCTACGAAACATATCTGTAACATTTATGTAATGCCTGTGTGTTTTTTTTTTCATGAAGTTAATTTGCTAACAGACTGTTCTGATTTGTTTCTAACCGTGAAGCGATCGCTCTGTTTGCCGTATATTTTCTGTCTGTAAGAGGAGTGTCCTTGTGATCCCATATAGAATGCGACGAAACAGGTCGCCCTCCTTAATATAAACAGATAAAGAATAAGTTCACGCACACACCAGGTGATTTACTGTAGCGTCAGACATTGGAGGTTCAGCAGTGTACTGCAGTGTTGTGCAAAGTCGTCAGTGTAAGTCAGGATGGCTGAGCGGTCTAAGGCGCTGCGTTCAGGTCGCAGTCTTTCTGGAGGCGTGGGTTCGAATCCCACTTCTGACAAATCTGTTTGTTTATTTATTTCTTAAAACGTCCACCGAATGCTTGGTAATTTGATTTGGTTTTCTTGTTAGTATTCAAATCACAAGGTCGTTAAATGAGAGAAAGTCACCGCAAGCCTGCACCTCACCACATCCTTCACACTGTTAAACTGCCTCATTATGACGAGGCCTCTAATTATGCCTTTCCAATACTTTGAATGTGTTATTGTTCAGTTTAACATGAGAACATCTTGGTAGAACAATCATAATGTCCGCAGGACTTATTTTCCTCGGGTTCTAGTATCAAGTTTTGAGTGTGTGGCCGGTTAGCTCAGTTGGTTAGAGCGTGGTGCTAATAACGCCAAGGTCGCGGGTTCGATCCCCGTACGGGCCACGGCTTTTCTTCTTTAAAGAAACCACAGCATTTCTAATGGTGCCAAAATGAACATTCTTTAACAAAATGAACCGAAGCGTAATATTTCAGACTTTCTGAGCTTTAAACATGTATTAACAATGAGCACATACAATCAATTAAAAACAAAGCTTACGTAGTCGGCAGGATTCGAACCTGCGCGGGGAAACCCCAATGGATTTCTAGTCCATCGCCTTAACCACTCGGCCACGACTACATGCTCGCACGATTATTTGTGAAATATCCAAAAGAAGTAAACGAAACCCGTTGTAATGCTGTAGATGGCAGTATAGGCTAACTAATGAACCGAAGTCAAATGTCTTTGTTGAAACTGTCAGATTTGTACAATGCAAGCACACGTGGGAAATGTAAATAAAATATAATTTTTGTTAACGTTCATAATAATGAATACATCTTTATTTCAAAATACGTAGCTATTTAACTGATCTTTTCAAGAAACACCCCCATCCACAAAAACAAAGTAGTTATTTAATTGAACTGAAAAATTGACTTGCTTCATGGCTGTTGCCAGAGCACTCGAGCACGTTCTGGCTAGCGTGAGCGGATTTAGCAGATAACAAGATCTACAAAGTATTTCATGCTAATAAAACATACCATAATTATGTTCGTTTTTATTATACATGGCAACTTACAGAGACTAGGGTGTGTGAACTATGCATCAGCTGTAGAGTCACTTACATTTACATCTCACCCGAAAAACGGAGCACAAGGAGGTTAAGTGACTTGCTCAGGGTCACACAATAAGTCAGTGGCTGAGGTGGGATTTGTACCGGGGGACCTCCTGGTTAAAAGCCCTTTATCTTTAACCACTGGACCACACAGCCTCCTATAACAAAATCACACCCCAGATGGGACTCGAAACCACAATCCATGGCTTAGAAAGCCAGTGCCTTACCCATTAGGCCACAAGGGCTGACGCGAAAAGCACATTTGGTAGTAATAAAGAAAGTGGGAACAATAGTATCGTGGTTTAATACATCATATCCAAGCCATCGTTGCTGTTCAAACACAGCAGAGTGTTACACTGGGAAAGGGCCGTACTTGTCAGTACGTATTTGACATTCATGTGGGAAGATTTAAGATTGTGAAGAAGTTTAAGTATGCTGCGTATTTGCGCATTGGGAACCTTACATAATTAGGTTTTTGATTAATGCCACTTTCTTACGGACAGTAATCAAGGTGACGATACAAGACCAGAGCCAATAAAGCAGTTATTTTCCTTTCCTTTCATTACCATATTCTAGTGTGCTTGTTCAGAATATGCGTGAATCGTGAAAACATCTTGCGAATATGTGAACAAAGCCAGCATTCACTTTATTGATCACCATGTGGATTAACCGCTATTGGAACACAGATGATTGTGTTAAAGATGTTAATAGACTTTTAATGTACACATTTTAGAGCTAAACGTTTGTTGAGACAGTTCAAGCGCTGTAGCAGTGTTTAACTATTTCCTGGATGTTTGCCTTTTGGTCTTACTCTGGAAAAAGTAATAATAATAATAAAAAGTAGGCAAAACCATTTTTTGAGAAACCGCATTTGGGAGAAAAACTAACAGTTTGGAAACACATTTGCAAAGGCATTGGATTCTATTGTGGTGTTTCCGAACTGTTGAACGTTTCTCATTACATGCAGGTTTACTGGCTTGACAAAAAGGCGATTGACGAAATGAATGCGGCCTGGATAGCAAAATCGCGTCAAGCTGAAATAGCTCAGTTGGGAGAGCGTTAGACTGTAACGGTCCCTGCTTCGATCCCGGGTTTTTGCAAACAGCACGACTAGGGCTATTTTTTCTTAATTAATTTTTTGAATTAAAAAAAAAGCACATTTTTTCTTCAGTGTAATTGGAGGAAATAAAAACGTATTATAGTGCCATTTTCTAATGCGATAAAGAAATGCAAAAAGCATCATCTCTGCGTGGGCTTGAAACACCAAAATTTCGATTAACAGCCCAACGTGCTAACCGATTATGGTGTTTTATTACATAACACCTTGGGAGTCTCAACAGAACAGTGTGTATGCATAGAGCTAAAATGGAAACCAAATATATACGATTCAAATGGGAATCGTATTCAGATTTTAAGCACAAATCTGATAGACTTCACAGTGCAAAGGAGGAAGGCAGACAATGCAAATGAGGCAACTGGCTCCTACTTTTTAAATCATACGAGAAACTTGAACCCAATTTAGCTTTTAACCGCCTGCAGTTTGGAATGAGTTTGAAATGTTGTTATAACACCTCACTGGGCAACAGCAATTGCATTATATGAAAGCTCCTGTCTATTTGTCAGCGGCACAGCTACCGGTGCCACTCAGAGTTGGAGGGAGACGGTCGGCCACTTGCCCATAAAACAATACTTTCCGGGATCATTTCTATAGTGATTTGCCAGCGAAATGCGTTTATAAAGTGTTTGGACTCGCTATCCACGAGGAAGAGTGAGAGTGTTCGTTTTTGAGCGTGAAGGAGACAGCGAGTGTTTTTTTTTTTTTTTTTGGCCAACTGCTCCCTGTTATTGATGACCGCTCCAGTGTTCCTTAGGGGGCTGGAGGAAGCAGACACGTTCTGAGTGGGTATCTTGCCTAAAGGTACGCAAGACGAACTACAGTTGCAAAGCACTGCTGCTTTTTCGATGATTGATTAAAACTATCAATCTGACTGAAAACACGGATCACATTAATTGTGATCGGTTTGATACCAATAGGCTTACATGACAGGTATTGTGTATAGACAATGTCATATACATAGAAATGAACACGGACAGTGTTTTTTTAAGGGCTGACTCATTTTAATGTTCGAGAGATCTAGGTGTACTGGACAAATATACTGGATTTTTTCCATGTCGTAATTGTGCCGCCTGTGATAATGCGTTTGAAACTAGAGATAATGTGAGATAATGTCTGTTACTGGCGGATAGTTTACAAATGTACTCAATTATGTTACAACTTTTGTGTCTACGAAACATATCTGTAACATTTATGTAATGCCTGTGTGTTTTTTTTTTTCATGAAGTTAATTTGCTAACAGACTGTTCTGATTTGTTTCTAACCGTGAAGCGATCGCTCTGTTTGCCGTATATTTTCTGTCTGTAAGAGGAGTGTCCTTGTGATCCCATATAGAATGCGACGAAACAGGTCGCCCTCCTTAATATAAACAGATAAAGAATAAGTTCACACACACCCCAGGTGATTTACTGTAGCGTCAGACATTGGAGATTCAGCAGTGTACTGCAGTGTTGTGCAAAGTCGTCAGTGTAAGTCAGGATGGCTGAGCGGTCTAAGGCGCTGCGTTCAGGTCGCAGTCTTTCTGGAGGCGTGGGTTCGAATCCCACTTCTGACAAATCTGTTTGTTTATTTATTTCTTAAAACGTCCACCGAATGCTTGGTAATTTGATTTGTTTTTCTTGTTAGTATTCAAATCACAAGGTCGTTAAATGAGAGAAAGTCACCGCAAGCCTGCACCTCACCACATCCTTCACACTGTTAAACTGCCTCATTATGACGAGGCCTCTAATTATGCCTTTCCAATACTTTGAATGTGTTATTGTTCAGTTTAACATGAGAACATCTTGGTAGAACAATCATAATGTCCGCAGGACTTATTTTCCTCGGGTTCTAGTATCAAGTTTTGAGTGTGTGGCCGGTTAGCTCAGTTGGTTAGAGCGTGGTGCTAATAACGCCAAGGTCGCGGGTTCGATCCCCGTACGGGCCACGGCTTTTCTTCTTTAAAGAAACCACAGCATTTGTAATGGTGCCAAAATGAACATTCTTTAACAAAATGAACCGAAGCGATATGAAGTACAACCAGTAATATTTCAGACTTCCTGAGCTTTAAACATGTATTAACAATGAGCACATACAATCAATTAAAAACAAAGCTTACGTAGTCGGCAGGATTCGAACCTGCGCGGGGAAACCCCAATGGATTTCTAGTCCATCGCCTTAACCACTCGGCCACGACTACATGCTCGCACAATTATTTGTGAAATATCCAAAAGAAGTAAACGAAACCCGTAGTAATGCTGTAGGTGGCAGTATAGGCTAACTAATGAACCGAAGTCAAATGTCTTTGTTGAAACTGTCAGATTTGTACAATGCAAGCACACGTGGGAAATGTAAATAAAATATAATTTTTGTTAACGTTCATAATAATGAATACATCTTTATTTCAAAATACGTAGCTATTTAACTGATCTTTTCAAGAAACACCCCCATCCACAAAAACAAAGTAGTTATTTAATTGAACTGAAAAATTGACTTGCTTCATGGCTGTTGCCAGAGCACTCGAGCACGTTCTGGCTAGCGTGAGCGGACTTAGCAGATAACAAGATCTACAAAGTATCTCATGCTAATAAAACATACCATAATTATGTTCGTTTTTATTATACACATGGCAACTTACAGAGACTAGGGTGTGTGAACTATGCATCAGCTGTAGAGTCACTTACATTTACATCTCACCCGAAAAACGGAGCACAAGGAGGTTAAGTGACTTGCTCAGGGTCACACAATGAGTCAGTGGCTGAGGTGGGATTTGTACCGGGGGACCTCCTGGTTAAAAGCCCTTTATCTTTAACCACTGGACCACACAGCCTCCTATAACAAAATCACACCCCAGATGGGACTCGAAACCACAATCCATGGCTTAGAAAGCCAGTGCCTTATCCATTAGGCCACAAGGGCTGACGCGAAAAGCACATTTGGTAGTAATAAAGAAAGTGGGAACAATAGTATCGTGGTTTAATACATCATATCCAAGCCATCGTTGCTGTTCAAACACAGCAGAGTGTTACACTGGGAAAGGGCCGTACTTGTCAGTACGTATTTGACATTCATGTGGGAAGATTTAAGATTGTGAAGAAGTTTAAGTATGCTGCGTATTTGCGCATTGGGAACCTTACATAATTAGGTTTTTGATTAATGCCACTTTCTTACGGACAGTAATCAAGGTGACGATACAAGACCAGAGCCAATAAAGCAGTTATTTTCCTGTCCTTTCATTACCATATTCTAGTGTGCTTGTTCAGAATATGCGTGAATCGTGAAAACGTCTTGCGAATATGTGAACAAAGCCAGCATTCACTTTATTGATCACCGTGTGGATTAACCGCTATTGGAACACAGATGATTGTGTTAAAGATGTTAATAGACTTTTAATGTACACATTTTAGAGCTAAACGTTTGTTGAGACAGTTCAAGCGCTGTAGCAGTGTTTAACTATTTCCTGGATGTTTGCCTTTTGGTCTTACTCTGGAAAAAGTAATAATAATAATAAAAAGTAGGCAAAACCATTTTTTGAGAAACCGCATTTGGGAGAAAAACTAACAGTTTGGAAACACATTTGCAAAGGCATTGGATTCTATTGTGGTGTTTCCGAACTGTTGAACGTTTCTCATTACATGCAGGTTTACTGGCTTGACAAAAAGGCGATTGACGAAAAGAATGCGGCCTGGATAGCAAAATCGCGTCCAACTGAAATAGCTCAGACTGTAACGGTCCCTGCTTCGATCCCGGGTTTTTGCAAACAGCACGACTAGGGCTATTTTTTCTTAATTAATTTTTTGAATTAAAAAAAACAGCACATTTTTTCTTCAGTGTAATTGGAGGAAATAAAAACGTATTATAGTGCCATTTTCTAATGCGATAAAGAAATGCAAAAAGCATTATCTCTGCGTGGGCTTGAAACACCAAAATTTCGATTAACAGCCCAACGTGCTAACCGATTATGGTGTTTTATTACATAACACCTTGGGAGTCTCAACAGAACAGTGTGTATGCATAGAGCTAAAATGGAAACCAAATATACTGGCTGTGGTTGAGACGGAAAGATTCTGGCTGGGGACAGGTAAGTAAGCTGGGCTGAGTTGAGTGGGGGACGGAGGGGGGTGATGCTGGGACGCCAGAATCACCGTCGAGCCCTCTTGAGGTGTCGTGGGCTAGTCGACGAAACACTGAGGATGGAAGGTGCCCACTTGAAAACCCCAGAGATGTACCCTACTTAGCTCAATCCAGACGGTTGTCATGCTGATGCGCTGGGGAGGCCGCACTTTGGTTGATCCCCGGAGCCAGCATCGCAGCCGTTGTGTGTGCTGATGCGCCAGGGAGGCAAAATAAGCTGATCCCTGGAGCCAGCATTACACTTCAGCCATTAACACCAGACAGAAGGATATCTACATCATCATATGGAAGGAAACGTAAATGAATGGAGACACATATGGATCACATTAGTTTACTGTAAAGCTACGTCTTAGTTGGTGCTTATCTTGGCGAGAGCCGAGTTCAAATCAGCATGAAGTTTTAACATCTACTCTCGTGTAATGGAAATCATACGATTCAAATGGGAATCGTATTCAGATTTTAAGCACAAATTTGATAGACTTCACAGTGCAAAGGAGGAAGGCAGACAATGCAAATGAGGCAACTGGCTCCTACTTTTTAAATCATACGAGAAACTTGAACCCAATTTAGCTTTTAACCGCCTGCAGTTTGGAATGAGTTTGAAATGTTGTTGTAACACCTCACTGGGCAACAACAATTGCATTATATGAAAGCTCCTGTCTATTTGTCAGCGGCACAGCTACCGGTGCCACTCAGAGTTGGAGGGAGACGGTCGGCCACTTGCCCATAAAACAATACTTTCCGGGATCATTTCTATAGTGATTTGCCAGCGAAATGCGTTTATAAAGTGTTTGGACTCGCTATCCACGAGGAAGAGTGAGAGTGTTCGTTTTTGAGCGTGAAGGAGACAGCGAGTGTTTTTTTTTTTTTTTGGCCAACTGCTCCCTGTTATTGATGACCGCTCCAGTGTTCCTTAGGGGACTGGAGGAAGGAGACACGTTCTGAGTGGGTATCTTGCCTAAAGGTACGCAAGACGAACTACAGTTGCAAAGCACTGCTGCTTTTTCGATGATTGATTAAAACTATCAATCTGACTGAAAACACGGATCACATTAATTGTGATCGGTTTGATACCAATAGGCTTACATGACAGGTATTGTGTATAGACAATGTCATATACATAGAAATGAACACGGACAGTGTTTTTTTAAGGGTTGACTCATTTTAATGTTCGAGAGATCTAGGTGTACTGGACAAATATACTGGATTTTTTCCATGTCGTAATTGTGCCGCCTGTGATAATGCGTTTGAAACTAGAGATAATGTGAGATAATGTCTGTTACTGGCGGATAGTTTACAAATGTACTCAATTATGTTACAACTTTTGTGTCTACGAAACATATCTGTAACATTTATGTAATGCCTGTGTGTTTTTTTTTTCATGAAGTTAATTTGCTAACAGACTGTTCTGATTTGTTTCTAACCGTGAAGCGATCGCTCTGTTTGCCGTATATTTTCTGTCTGTAAGAGGAGTGTCCTTGTGATCCCATATAGAATGCGACGAAACAGGTCGCCCTCCTTAATATAAACAGATAAAGAATAAGTTCACACACACCCCAGGTGATTTACTGTAGCGTCAGACATTGGAGGTTCAGCAGTGTACTGCAGTGTTGTGCAAAGTCGTCAGTGTAAGTCAGGATGGCCGAGCGGTCTAAGGCGCTGCGTTCAGGTCGCAGTCTCTCTGGAGGCG
Source organism: Acipenser ruthenus (assembly GCF_902713425.1). Lineage (NCBI taxonomy): Eukaryota > Metazoa > Chordata > Actinopteri > Acipenseriformes > Acipenseridae > Acipenser > Acipenser ruthenus. The sequence continues at coordinate 7,565,614 of NC_081220.1, forward strand.
TGGGTTCGAATCCCACTTCTGACAAATCTGTTTGTTTATTTATTTCTTAAAACGTCCACCGAATGCTTGGTAATTTGATTTGGTTTTCTTGTTAGTATTCAAATCACAAGGTCGTTAAATGAGAGAAAGTCACCGCAAGCCTGCACCTCACCACATCCTTCACACTGTTAAACTGCCTCATTATGACGAGGCCTCTAATTATGCCTTTCCAATACTTTGAATGTGTTATTGTTCAGTTTAACATGAGAACATCTTGGTAGAACAATCATAATGTCCGCAGGACTTATTTTCCTCGGGTTCTAGTATCACGTTTTGAGTGTGTGGCCGGTTAGCTCAGTTGGTTAGAGCGTGGTGCTAATAACGCCAAGGTCGCGGGTTCGATCCCCGTACGGGCCACGGCTTTTCTTCTTTAAAGAAACCACAGCATTTCTAATGGTGCCAAAATGAACATTCTTTAACAAAATGAACCGAAGCGTAATATTTCAGACTTTCTGAGCTTTAAACATGTATTAACAATGAGCACATACAATCAATTAAAAACAAAGCTTACGTAGTCGGCAGGATTCGAACCTGCGCGGGGAAACCCCAATGGATTTCTAGTCCATCGCCTTAACCACTCGGCCACGACTACATGCTCGCACGATTATTTGTGAAAATATCCAAAAGAAGTAAACGAAACCCGTAGTAATGCTGTAGATGGCAGTATAGGCTAACTAATGAACCAAAGTCAAATGTCTTTGTTGAAACTGTCAGATTTGTACAATGCAAGCACACGTGGGAAATGTAAATAAAATATAATTTTTGTTAACGTTCATAATAATGAATACATCTTTATTTCAAAATACGTAGCTATTTAACTGATCTTTTCAAGAAACACCCCCATCCACAAAAACAAAGTAGTTATTTAATTGAACTGAAAAATTGACTTGCTTCATGGCTGTTGCCAGAGCACTCGAGCACGTTCTGGCTAGCGTGAGCGGATTTAGCAGATAACAAGATCTACAAAGTATTTCATGCTAATAAAACATACCATAATTATGTTCGTTTTTATTATACATGGCAACTTACAGAGACTAGGGTGTGTGAACTATGCATCAGCTGTAGAGTCACTTACATTTACATCTCACCCGAAAAACGGAGCACAAGGAGGTTAAGTGACTTGCTCAGGGTCACACAATAAGTCAGTGGCTGAGGTGGGATTTGTACCGGGGGACCTCCTGGTTAAAAGCCCTTTATCTTTAACCACTGGACCACACAGCCTCCTATAACAAAATCACACCCCAGATGGGACTCGAAACCACAATCCATGGCTTAGAAAGCCAGTGCCTTACCCATTAGGCCACAAGGGCTGACGCGAAAAGCACATTTGGTAGTAATAAAGAAAGTGGGAACAATAGTATCGTGGTTTAATACATCATATCCAAGCCATCGTTGCTGTTCAAACACAGCAGAGTGTTACACTGGGAAAGGGCCGTACTTGTCAGTACGTATTTGACATTCATGTGGGAAGATTTAAGATTGTGAAGAAGTTTAAGTATGCTGCGTATTTGCGCATTGGGAACCTTACATAATTAGGTTTTTGATTAATGCCACTTTCTTACGGACAGTAATCAAGGTGACGATACAAGACCAGAGCCAATAAAGCAGTTATTTTCCTTTCCTTTCATTACCATATTCTAGTGTGCTTGTTCAGAATATGCGTGAATCGTGAAAACATCTTGCGAATATGTGAACAAAGCCAGCATTCACTTTATTGATCACCATGTGGATTAACCGCTATTGGAACACAGATGATTGTGTTAAAGATGTTAATAGACTTTTAATGTACACATTTTAGAGCTAAACGTTTGTTGAGACAGTTCAAGCGCTGTAGCAGTGTTTAACTATTTCCTGGATGTTTGCCTTTTGGTCTTACTCTGGAAAAAGTAATAATAATAATAAAAAGTAGGCAAAACCATTTTTTGAGAAACCGCATTTGGGAGAAAAACTAACAGTTTGGAAACACATTTGCAAAGGCATTGGATTCTATTGTGGTGTTTCCGAACTGTTGAACGTTTCTCATTACATGCAGGTTTACTGGCTTGACAAAAAGGCGATTGACGAAATGAATGCGGCCTGGATAGCAAAATCGCGTCAAGCTGAAATAGCTCAGTTGGGAGAGCGTTAGACTGTAACGGTCCCTGCTTCGATCCCGGGTTTTTGCAAACAGCACGACTAGGGCTATTTTTTCTTAATTAATTTTTTGAATTAAAAAAACAGCACATTTTTTCTTCAGTGTAATTGGAGGAAATAAAAACGTATTATAGTGCCATTTTCTAATGCGATAAAGAAATGCAAAAAGCATCATCTCTGCGTGGGCTTGAAACACCAAAATTTCGATTAACAGCCCAACGTGCTAACCGATTATGGTGTTTTATTACATAACACCTTGGGAGTCTCAACAGAACAGTGTGTATGCATAGAGCTAAAATGGAAACCAAATATATACGATTCAAATGGGAATCGTATTCAGATTTTAAGCACAAATCTGATAGACTTCACAGTGCAAAGGAGGAAGGCAGACAATGCAAATGAGGCAACTGGCTCCTACTTTTTAAATCATACGAGAAACTTGAACCCAATTTAGCTTTTAACCGCCTGCAGTTTGGAATGACTTTGAAATGTTGTTGTAACACCTCACTGGGCAACAGCAATTGCATTATATGAAAGCTCCTGTCTATTTGTCAGCGGCACAGCTACCGGTGCCACTCAGAGTTGGAGGGAGACGGTCGGCCACTTGCCCATAAAACAATACTTTCCGGGATCATTTCTATAGTGATTTGCCAGCGAAATGCGTTTATAAAGTGTTTGGACTCGCTATCCACGAGGAAGAGTGAGAGTGTTCGTTTTTGAGCGTGAAGGAGACAGCGAGTGTTTTTTTTTTTTTTTGGCCAACTGCTCCCTGTTATTGATGACCGCTCCAGTGTTCCTTAGGGGGCTGGAGGAAGCAGACACGTTCTGAGTGGGTATCTTGCCTAAAGGTACGCAAGACGAACTACAGTTGCAAAGCACTGCTGCTTTTTCGATGATTGATTAAAACTATCAATCTGACTGAAAACACGGATCACATTAATTGTGATCGGTTTGATACCAATAGGCTTACGTGACAGGTATTGTGTATAGACAATGTCATATACATAGAAATGAACACGGACAGTGTTTTTTTAAGGGCTGACTCATTTTAATGTTCGAGAGATCTAGGTGTACTGGACAAATATACTGGATTTTTTCCATGTCGTAATTGTGCCGCCTGTGATAATGCGTTTGAAACTAGAGATAATGTGAGATAATATCTGTTACTGGCGGATAGTTTACAAATGTACTCAATTATGTTACAACTTTTGTGTCTACGAAACATATCTGTAACATTTATGTAATGCCTGTGTGTTTTTTTTCATGAAGTTAATTTGCTAACAGACTGTTCTGATTTGTTTCTAACCGTGAAGCGATCACTCTGTTTGCCGTATATTTTCTGTCTGTAAGAGGAGTGTCCTTGTGATCCCATATAGAATGCGACGAAACAGGTCGCCCTCCTTAATATAAACAGATAAAGAATAAGTTCACACACACCCCAGGTGATTTACTGTAGCGTCAGACATTGGAGATTCAGCAGTGTACTGCAGTGTTGTGCAAAGTCGTCAGTGTAAGTCAGGATGGCCGAGCGGTCTAAGGCGCTGCGTTCAGGTCGCAGTCTCTCTGGAGGCGTGGGTTCGAATCCCACTTCTGACAAATTTGTTTGTTTATTTATTTCTTAAAACGTCCACCGAATGCTTGGTAATTTGATTTGGTTTTCTTGTTAGTATTCAAATCACAAGGTCGTTAAATGAGAGAAAGTCACCGCAAGCCTGCACCTCACCACATCCTTCACACTGTTAAACTGCCTCATTATGACGAGGCCTCTAATTATGCCTTTCCAATACTTTGAATGTGTTATTGTTCAGTTTAACATGAGAACATCTTGGTAGAACAATCATAATGTCCGCAGGACTTATTTTCCTCGGGTTCTAGTATCAAGTGTTGAGTGTGTGGCCGGTTAGCTCAGTTGGTTAGAGCGTGGTGCTAATAACGCCAAGGTCGCGGGTTCGATCCCCGTACGGGCCACGGCTTTTCTTCTTTAAAGAAACCACAGCATTTGTAATTGTGCCAAAATGAACATTCTTTAACAAAATGAACCGAAGCGATATGAAGTACAACCAGTAATATTTCAGACTTCCTGAGCTTTAAACATGTATTAACAATGAGCACATACAATCAATTAAAAACAAAGCTTACGTAGTCGGCAGGATTCAAACCTGCGCGGGGAAACCCCAATGGATTTCTAGTCCATCGCCTTAACCACTCGGCCACGACTACATGCTCGCACGATTATTTGTGAAAATATCCAAAAGAAGTAAACGAAACCCGTAGTAATGCTGTAGATGGCAGTATAGGCTAACTAATGAACCGAAGTCAAATGTCTTTGTTGAAACTGTCAGATTTGTACAATGCAAGCACACGTGGGAAATGTAAATAAAATATAATTTTTGTTAACGTTCATAATAATGAATACATCTTTATTTCAAAATACGTAGCTATTTAACTGATCTTTTCAAGAAACACCCCCATCCACAAAAACAAAGTAGTTATTTAATTGAACTGAAAAATTGACTTGCTTCATGGCTGTTGCCAGAGCACTCGAGCACGTTCTGGCTAGCGTGAGCGGACTTAGCAGATAACAAGATCTACAAAGTATCTCATGCTAATAAAACATACCATAATTATGTTCGTTTTTATTATACACATGGCAACTTACAGAGACTAGGGTGTGTGAACTATGCATCAGCTGTAGAGTCACTTACATTTACATCTCACCCGAAAAACGGAGCACAAGGAGGTTAAGTGACTTGCTCAGGGTCACACAATGAGTCAGTGGCTGAGGTGGGATTTGTACCGGGGGACCTCCTGGTTAAAAGCCCTTTATCTTTAACCACTGGACCACACAGCCTCCTATAACAAAATCACACCCCAGATGGGACTCGAAACCACAATCCATGGCTTAGAAAGCCAGTGCCTTATCCATTAGGCCACAAGGGCTGACGCGAAAAGCACATTTGGTAGTAATAAAGAAAGTGGGAACAATAGTATCGTGGTTTAATACATCATATCCAAGCCATCGTTGCTGTTCAAACACAGCAGAGTGTTACACTGGGAAAGGGCCGTACTTGTCAGTACGTATTTGACATTCATGTGGGAAGATTTAAGATTGTGAAGAAGTTTAAGTATGCTGCGTATTTGCGCATTGGGAACCTTACATAATTAGGTTTTTGATTAATGCCACTTTCTTACGGACAGTAATCAAGGTGACGATACAAGACCAGAGCCAATAAAGCAGTTATTTTCCTGTCCTTTCATTACCATATTCTAGTGTGCTTGTTCAGAATATGCGTGAATCGTGAAAACGTCTTGCGAATATGTGAACAAAGCCAGCATTCACTTTATTGATCACCATGTGGATTAACCGCTATTGGAACACAGATGATTGTGTTAAAGATGTTAATAGACTTTTAATGTACACATTTTAGAGCTAAACGTTTGTTGAGACAGTTCAAGCGCTGTAGCAGTGTTTAACTATTTCCTGGATGTTTGCCTTTTGGTCTTACTCTGGAAAAAGTAATAATAATAATAAAAAGTAGGCAAAACCATTTTTTGAGAAACCGCATTTGGGAGAAAAACTAACAGTTTGGAAACACATTTGCAAAGGCATTGGATTCTATTGTGGTGTTTCCGAACTGTTGAACGTTTCTCATTACATGCAGGTTTACTGGCTTGACAAAAAGGCGAGTGACGAAAAGAATGCGGCCTGGATAGCAAAATCGCGTCAAGCTGAAATAGCTCAGTTGGGAGAGCGTTAGACTGTAACGGTCCCTGCTTCGATGCCGGGTTTTTGCAAACAGCACGACTAGGGCTATTTTTTCTTAATTAATTTTTTGAATTAAAAAAACAGCACATTTTTTCTTCAGTGTAATTGGAGGAAATAAAAACGTATTATAGTGCCATTTTCTAATGCGATAAAGAAATGCAAAAAGCATCATCTCTGCGTGGGCTTGAAACACCAAAATTTCGATTAACAGCCCAACGTGCTGACCGATTATGGTGTTTTATTACATAACACCTTGGGAGTCTCAACAGAACAGTGTGTATGCATAGAGCTAAATTGGAAACCAAATATATACGATTCAAATGGGAATCGTATTCAGATTTTAATCACAAATTTGATAGACTTCACAGTGCAAAGGAGGAAGGCAGACAATGCAAATGAGGCAACTGGCTCCTACTTTTTAAATCATACGAGAAACTTGAACCCAATTTAGCTTTTAACCGCCTGCAGTTTGGAATGAGTTTGAAATGTTGTTGTAACACCTCACTGGGCAACAGCAATTGCATTATATGAAAGCTCCTGTCTATTTGTCAGCGGCACAGCTACCGGTGCCACTCAGAGTTGGAGGGAGACGGTCGGCCACTTGCCCATAAAACAATACTTTCCGGGATCATTTCTATAGTGATTTGCCAGCGAAATGCGTTTATAAAGTGTTTGGACTCGCTATCCACGAGGAAGAGTGAGAGTGTTCGTTTTTGAGCGTGAAGGAGACAGCGAGTGTTTTTTTTTTTTTTTGGCCAACTGCTCCCTGTTATTGATGACCGCTCCAGTGTTCCTTAGGGGGCTGGAGGAAGCAGACACGTTCTGAGTGGGTATCTTGCCTAAAGGTACACAAGACGAACTACAGTTGCAAAGCACTGCTGCTTTTTCGATGATTGATTAAAACTATCAATCTGACTGAAAACACGGATCACATTAATTGTGATCGGTTTGATACCAATAGGCTTACATGACAGGTATTGTGTATAGACAATGTCATATACATAGAAATGAACACGGACAGTGTTTTTTTAAGGGCTGACTCATTTTAATGTTCGAGAGATCTAGGTGTACTGGACAAATATACTGGATTTTTTTCCATGTCGTAATTGTGCCGCCTGTGATAATGCGTTTGAAACTAGAGATAATGTGAGATAATGTCTGTTACTGGCGGATAGTTTACAAATGTACTCAATTATGTTACAACTTTTGTGTCTACGAAACATATCTGTAACATTTATGTAATGCCTGTGTGTTTTTTTTTTCATGAAGTTAATTTGCTAACAGACTGTTCTGATTTGTTTCTAACCGTGAAGCGATCGCTCTGTTTGCCGTATATTTTCTGTCTGTAAGAGGAGTGTCCTTGTGATCCCATATAGAATGCGACGAAACAGGTCGCCCTCCTTAATATAAACAGATAAAGAATAAGTTCACACACCCCCCAGGTGATTTACTGTAGCGTCAGACATTGGAGATTCAGCAGTGTACTGCAGTGTTGTGCAAAGTCGTCAGTGTAAGTCAGGATGGCCGAGCGGTCTAAGGCGCTGCGTTCAGGTCGCAGTCTCTCTGGAGGCGTGGGTTCGAATCCCACTTCTGACAAATCTTTTTGTTTATTTATTTCTTAAAACGTCCACCGAATGCTTGGTAATTTGATTTGTTTTTCTTGTTAGTATTCAAATCACAAGGTCGTTAAATGAGAGAAAGTCACCGCAAGCCTGCACCTCACCACATCCTTCACAATGTTAAACTGCCTCATTATGACGAGGCCTCTAATTATGCCTTTCCAATACTTTGAATGTGTTTTTGTTCAGTTTAACATGAGAACATCTTGGTAGAACAATCATAATGTCCGCAGGACTTATTTTCCTCGGGTTCTAGTATCAAGTTTTGAGTGTGTGGCCGGTTAGCTCAGTTGGTTAGAGCGTGGTGCTAATAACGCCAAGGTCGCGGGTTCGATCCCCGTACGGGCCACGGCTTTTCTTCTTTAAAGAAACCACAGCATTTGTAATGGTGCCAAAATGAACATTCTTTAACAAAATGAACCGAAGCGATATGAAGTACAACCAGTAATATTTCAGACTTCCTGAGCTTTAAACATGTATTAACAATGAGCACATACAATCAATTAAAAACAAAGCTTACGTAGTCGGCAGGATTCGAACCTGCGCGGGGAAACCCCAATGGATTTCTAGTCCATCGCCTTAACCACTCGGCCACGACTACATGTTCGCACGATTATTTGTGAAAATATCCAAAAGAAGTAAACGAAACCCGTAGTAATGCTGTAGATGGCAGTATAGGCTAACTAATGAACCGAAGTCAAATGTCTTTGTTGAAACTGTCAGATTTGTACAATGCAAGCACACGTGGGAAATGTAAATAAAATATAATTTTTGTTAACGTTCATAATAATGAATACATCTTTATTTCAAAATACGTAGCTATTTAACTAATCTTTTCAAGAAACACCCCCATCCACAAAAACAAAGTAGTTATTTAATTGAACTGAAAAATTGACTTGCTTCATGGCTGTTGCCAGAGCACTCGAGCACGTTCTGGCTAGCGTGAGCGGACTTAGCAGATAACAAGATCTACAAAGTATCTCATGCTAATAAAACATACCATAATTATGTTCGTTTTTATTATACACATGGCAACTTACAGAGACTAGGGTGTGTGAACTATGCATCAGCTGTAGAGTCACTTACATTTACATCTCACCCGAAAAACGGAGCACAAGGAGGTTAAGTGACTTGCTCAGGGTCACACAATGAGTCAGTGGCTGAGGTGGGATTTGTACCGGGGGACCTCCTGGTTAAAAGCCCTTTATCTTTAACCAATGGACCACACAGCGTCCTATAACAAAATCACACCCCAGATGGGACTCGAATCCACAATCCATGGCTTAGAAAGCCAGTGTCTTATCCATTAGGCCACAAGGGCTGACGCGAAAAGCACATTTGGTAGTAATAAAGAAAGTGGGAACAATAGTATCGTGGTTTAATACATCATATCCAAGCCATCGTTGCTGTTCAAACACAGCAGAGTGTTACACTGGGAAAGGGCCGTACTTGTCAGTACGTATTTGACATTCATGTGGGAAGATTTAAGATTGTGAAGAAGTTTAAGTATGCTGCGTATTTGCGCATTGGGAACCTTACATAATTAGGTTTTTGATTAATGCCACTTTCTTACGGACAGTAATCAAGGTGACGATACAAGACCAGAGCCAATAAAGCAGTTATTTTCCTTTCCTTTCATTACCATATTCTAGTGTGCTTGTTCAGAATATGCGTGAATCGTGAAAACGTCTTGCGAATATGTGAACAAAGCCAGCATTCACTTTATTGATCACCATGTGGATTAACCGCTATTGGAACACAGATGATTGTGTTAAAGATGTTAATAGACTTTTAATGTACACGTTTTAGAGCTAAACGTTTGCTGAGACAGTTCAAGCGCTGTAGCAGTGTTTAACTATTTCCTGGATGTTTGCCTTTTGGTCTTACTCTGGAAAAAGTAATAATAATAATAAAAAGTAGGCAAAACCATTTTTTGAGAAACCGCATTTGGGAGAAAAACTAACAGTTTGGAAACACATTTGCAAAGGCATTGGATTCTATTGTGGTGTTTCCGAACTGTTGAACGTTTCTCATTACATGCAGGTTTACTGGCTTGACAAAAAGGCGAGTGACGAAAAGAATGCTGTCTCGATAGCAACATCGCGTCAAGCTGAAATAGCTCAGTTGGGAGAGCGTTAGACTGTAACGGTCCCTGCTTCGATACCGGGTTTTTGTATACAGAACGACTAGGGTTATTTGTTCTTAATTAATTTTTTGAATTAAAAAAACAGCACATTTTTTCTTTAGTGTAATTGGAGGAAATAAAAACGTATTATAGTGCCATTTTCTAATGCGATAAAGAAATGCAAAAAGCATCATCTCTGCGTGGGCTTGAAACACCAAAATTTCGATTAACAGCCGATCGTGCTAACCGATTATGGTGTTTTATTAGATAACACCCTGGGAGCTCAACAGAACAGTGTGTATGCATATTGCTAAAATGGAAACCAAATATACACGATTCAAATGGGAATCGTATTCAGATTTTAAGCACAAATTTGATAGACTTCACAGTGCAAAGGAGGAAGGCAGACAATTGAAATGAGGCAACTGCCTCCTACTTTTTAAATCATACGAGAAACTTGAACCCAATTAAGCTTTTAACCGCCTGCAGTTTGGAATGAGTTTGAAATGTTGTTGTAACACCTCACTGGGCAACAGCAATTGCATTATATGAAAGTCCCTGTTAATTTCTCAGCGGCACAGCTGCCGGTGCCACTCAGAGTTGGAGGGAGACGGTCGGCCACTTGCCCATAAAACAATACTTTCAGAGATCATTTCTATAGCGATTTGCTAGCGAAATGCGTTTTTAAAGTGTTTGGACTCGCTATCCACGAGGAAGAGTGAGAGTGTTCACTTTTGAGCGTGAAGGAGGCAGTGAGTGTTGTTTTTTGGCCAACTGCTCCCTGTTATTGATGACCCCTCCAGTGTTCCTTAGGGGGCTGGAGGAAGCGGACACGTTCTGAGTGGGTATCTTGCCTAAAGGTACGCAAGACGAACTACAGTTGCAAAGCACTGCTGCTTTTTCGACGATTGATTAAAACTATCATTCTGACTGAAAACACGGATCACATTAATTGTGATCGGTTTGATACCAATAGGCTTACATGGCAGGTATTGTGTATAGACAATGTCATATACACAGAAATGAACACGGAGTGTGTTTATTAAGGGCTGACTCATTGAAACGTTCGAGAGATCTCGGTGTACTGGACAAATATACTGGATTTTTTCCATGTCGTAATTGTGCCGCCTGTGATAATGCGTTTGAAACTAGAGATAATGTGAGATAATGTCTGTTACTGGCGGATAGTTTACAAATGTACTCAATTATGTTACAACTTTTGTGTCTACGAAAATATCTGTAACATTTATGTAAGTCCTGTGTGTTTTTTTCATGAAGTTAATTTGCTAACAGACTGTTCTGATTTGTTTCTAACCGTGAAGCGATCGCTCTGTTTGCCGTAAATTTTCTGTCTGTAAGAGGAGTGTCCTTGTGATCCCATATAGAATGCGACGAAACAGGTCGCCCTCCTTAATATAAACAGAAAAAGAATAAGTTCACGCACACACCAGGTGATTTACTGTAGCGTCAGACATTGGAGGTTGAACAGTGTACTGCAGTGTTGTGCAAAGTCGTCGGTGTAAGTCAGGATGGCCGAGCGGTCTAAGGCGCTGCGTTCAGGTCGCAGTCTCTCTGGAGGCGTGGGTTCGAATCCCACTTCTGACAAACCTTTTTGTTCATTTATTTCTTAAAACGTCCACCGAATGCTTGGTAATTTGATTTGTTTTTCTTGTTAGTATTCAAATCACAAGGTCGTTAAATGAGAGAAAGTCACCGCAAGCCTGCACCTCACCACATCCTTCACACTGTTAAACTGCCTCATTATGACGAGGCCTCTAATTATGCCTTTCCAATACTTTGAATGTGTTATTGTTCAGTTTAACATGAGAACATCTTGGTAGAACAATCATAATGTCCGCAGGACTTATTTTCCTCGGGTTCTAGTATCAAGTTTTGAGTGTGTGGCCGGTTAGCTCAGTTGGTTAGAGCATGGTGCTAATAACGCCAAGGTTGCGGGTTTGATCCCCAAAATGAACATTCTTTAACAAAATGAACCGAAGCGATATGAAGTACAACCAGTAATATTTCAGACTTCCTGTGCTTTAAACATGTATTAACAATGAACACATACAATCAATTAAAAACAAAGCTTACGTAGTCGGCAGGATTCGAACCTGCGCGGGGAAACCCCAATGGATTTCAAGTCCATCGCCTTAACCACTCGGCCACGACTACATGCTCGCACGGTTAATTGTGAAAATATCCAAAAGAAGTAAACGGCTCCCGCAGTAATGCTGTAGATGGCAGTATAGGCTAACTAATGAACCCAAGTCAAATGCCTTTGTTGAAACTGTCAGATTTGTACAAGGCAAGCACACATGGGAAAAGTAAATACAATATACTTTCTGTTAACGTTCATAATAATGAATACATCTTTATTTCAAAATACGTAGCTATTTAATCCTAACAGAAACAATAGGCTTCCCAGCCATCAGCTTGGAAGCAGAATGGAGATCAAATCGGACGAATAACGAGTGCAAAATGGAATGTGGAAATCAATGTAAAGGCAGTTTAAATAAGAGCAGCTGCAATACATTAAATAGAGTTATATTTAAGAGCAAGCAGTAACTGCAGTAGAGTATTTAATTATGGATGGACCAAACTTGCAGGTCGCCACTGTCACATTTTCCAGGAAATCACGGCTAATACTGAGAAAGAAAACAGATGATAACCTAACAGAAAACTAGTGAAAAACACTGCACTGATTAACTGAACGGGTCAAACGTAGCCTACTGAATTGCTGAATTGTTGGGGGGAGCGTGGCGCATCCAGCTGAGGCGCTTCATCTGAATTGCAAGGTGTGCCTTATAGCCTGGAGATCGCTGGTTCCAATCCAGACTATGCCATCGCCGACAGGAACGCCGAGGGGGCGGCGCACAGTTGGCAGAGTGCCACCCGGGTTGGGAGGGTTTAGGTCAGCTTGGTAATCATTGTCTCAACAAGCTCCAGCAACTCCTGTGGCGACCGGTCTCCTGCGAGTTGTGGGCAGAACTGCGTTTCCTCAAACACCGCTACAGCCAGGTGCGGCTGGCTTTGCTGTTGCAGTGTGACAAGAGGAGGGTGGCTGACGGCGTTTGTTTCAGAGGATGCGCATGATGAGTCTTCGTTCTCCCGAGTCGATACGGGAAGCTGCAGCAGCGCCATAAAAAAAAACAATTGGATATTCCAAATTGGGAGAATTTTTAAAAATATTACAAAAAAATAAATTAAATAGTTAAGCTTCAAAAAATCTATTTTTGACTGAGCGAGTTAAGTGTGTACGGTATCCTGACAACACAACACGTTGAAAACACAGAAAAGACGCTGAGAAAAAAAAAAGTTTCCTATTTCCTGTTTAATTAAGAAAATACAATAAAAAAGATTATTCTCTTACTTGTCTTCCTGCCATATCCCCTCTTTTTTGGTCAAATATTGAATATATTCGTATTCAAATTCAAACGACTGTTCTTTGTTCCCATGATGCATCAGTGATGGGCTGGGTTTTAGCGATCGCGATAATTTCTGATATTTTATAATGGCTGGACTTTATAATAATAAAAAAATGAAAAAGGGTAACGAGCGACAAATGCATTAATTTCTGTCGATTTTTCTATTTTAATGGGTTATAATTTTACAAATTTAAAAGACATTCATTAAGAAAAGACAAAACTAATTTAATAACCTTTAAGAATTATGTTTTTATTGACAGAAATATATTTGATGTATGTGTGTTTGGCATGAAATCAAATAAAGTCCCATTGGATTTTGCTTGAAAAGAGGAAACACAAAAGGTGTTTTTTTAGGTTTTTTTTTTTTTTAATTAAGCATTTATTCAACATGTTTTTTTTTTTTTACAAAAATACATAAAAATACAACACAATACAACACGGAATGTTTTTTTTTTTGTTAAAAAAATGACAAAAGTTAAAATATTTTTTCGTTTTGTTTTCTGTTTGTTGTTGGGCTGCCATCTTGGTAACAGCTTGTCAATTGTGGCATGTGAACACATTCCCTACCAAAATGTCCAGTACAGTACAGTACAGTGCTGTTAGATTAGACTGGACTGTATTGAATTAGCTGGCTCTCAGATCCCCAGTACAGTACAGTGCTGTTAGATTAGACTGGACTGTATTGAATTAGCTGGCTCTCAGATCACCAGTACAGTACCGTGCTGTTAGATTAGACTGGACTGTATTGAATTAGCTGGCTCTCAGATCACCAGTACAGTACCGTGCTGTTAGATTAGACTGGACTGTATTGAATTAGCTGGCTCTCAGATCCCCAGTACAGTACATTGCTGTTAGATTAGACTGGACTGTATTGAATTAGCTGGCTCTCAGATTCCCAGTACAGTACCGTGCTGTTAGATTAGACTGGACTGTATTGAATTAGCTGGCTCTCAGATCACCAGTACAGTACCGTGCTGTTAGATTAGACTGAACTGTATTGAATTAGCTGGCTCTCTGATCACCAGAACAGTACCGTGCTGTTAGATTAGACTGGACTGTATTGAATTAGCTGGCTCTCAGATCCCCAGTACAGTACCGTGCTGTTAGATTAGACTGGACTGTATTGAATTAGCTGGCACTCAGATCACCAGTACAGTACCGTGCTGTTAGATTAGACTGGACTGTATTGCATTAGCTGGCTCTCATATCTCCAGTACAGTACCGTGCTGTTAGATTAGACTGGACTGTATTGCATTAGCTGGCTCTCATATCTCCAGTACAGTACAGTGCTGTTACATTAGACTGGACTGTATTGAATTAGCTGGCTCTCAGATCCCCAGTACAGTACAGTGCTGTTAGATTAGACTGGAATGTATTGAATTAGCTGGCTCTCAGATTCCCAGTACAGTACAGTGCTGTTAGATTAGACTGGACTGTATTGAATTAGCTGGCACTCAGATCACCAGTACAGTACCGTGCTGTTAGATTAGACTGGACTGTATTGCATTAGCTGGCTCTCAGATCACCAGTACAGTACAGTGCTGTTAGATTAGACTGGACTGTATTGAATTAGCTGGCTCTCATATCTCCAGTACAGTACCGTGCTGTTAGATTAGACAGGACTGTATTGAATTAGCTGGCTCTCAGATCCACAGTACAGTACAGTGCTGTTTTTAAAATCCATAAAATCTTAAATTCCTGATATCTAACACTTATGAAAATGAATGAACAAAATAAACAAATAAAAATACATAAATGAAAAAAATCAATACACAACTTTATAAACAAATTCCTAAAATTACACAAATTCAGTCAATCCAACACCTTTAAAAAAAAAAAAAAAAGTACAAAGTAACACGGAACAGTCCATTATAGTTAGTATAGGGGGTGATTGGTCTAAGGCTATTGTGCATATTATTATTATTATTATTATTATTATTATTATTATTATTATTATTATTATTATTATTATTATTATTATTATAGTATTATTACTAGTCCAAACTCCCTCACCCCTCTCTTTGACTGCACCTAAATGGACCAGTCCCTTAAAAAAAAAAAAAAAAAAAAAAGTCATTTTCCACTGAAATTAAATAAAATACACGCAATTTCAAACTAAAAAGAAAACAGTTTCAAATTGTAACACCTGAAACACATTTTGTGTATATATATATATATTGTGTTTATATAATCTTTAAACATCTCAAAACAGTTGCAGAATATTTTGTAGGGATTTTCGTAGCAATTAAGAAAGTCAAAGAGAGAGAGAGACATAACTGGGAAAAAAATGGCAAAACACTTTAAAAGAAGTGTAATTTGTAATTCATTATGAACAGAGCTGCACAGAGCAGGTCTATAGGAAACTCAACACTGCAGAGCTGCACAGAGCAGGTTAAAGGGAAAGAGAGATCAACACTGCAGAGCTGTACAGAGCGAGTCTATAGGAAAGACATAATTTCATTTTTTTTATATAACTTTTTAGATTGGTTCCTTTTAAAACAGTGCTTTCCCTGGGTCTCTCTCAAACACTTTCAATGAGACTCCCTATCGCACAGCAGTTTCAATGAGACTCCCTATCACACAGCAGTTTCAATGAGACTCCCTATTACACAGCAATTTCAATAAGACTCCCTATCACACAGCAGTTTCAATAAGACTCCCTATCACACAGCAGTTTCAATGAGACTCCCTATTGCACAGCAGTTTCAATAAGACTCCCTATCACACAGCAGTTTCAATAAGACTCCCTGTCACACAGCAGTTTCAATGAGACTCATCCTATTTCACAGCAGTTTCAATGAGACTCCCTATTGCAGAGCAGTTTCAATGAGACTCCCTATCACACAGCAGTTTCAATAAGACTCCCTGTCACACAGCAGTTTCAATGAGACTCATCCTATTTCACAGCAGTTTCAATGAGACTCCCTATTGCACAGCAGTTTCAATGAGACTCCCTATTGCAGAGCAGTTTCAATGAGACTCCCTATCACACAGCAGTTTCAATAAGACTCCCTGTCGCACAGCAGTTTCAATAAGACTCCCTGTCGCACAGCAGTTTCAATGAGACTCCCTATTACACAGCAGTTTCAATAAGACTCCCTGTCACACAGCAGTTTCAATGAGACTCATCCTATTTCACAGCAGTTTGAATGAGACTCCCTATTGCACAGCAGTTTCAATGAGACTCCCTATCACACAGCAGTTTCAATAAGACTCCCTATTACACAGCAGTTTCAATAAGACTCCCTGTCGCACAGCAGTTTCAATGAGACTCCCTATTGCACAGCAGTTTCAATAAGACTCCCTGTCGCACAGCAGTTTCAATAAGACTCCCTGTCACACAGCAGTTTCAATGAGACTCATCCTATTTCACAGCAGTTTCAATAAGACTCCCTATCGCACAGCAGTTTCAATAAGACTCCCTGTCGCACAGCAGTTTCAATGAGACTCCCTATTGCACAGCAGTTTCAATAAGACTCCCTATTGCACAGCAGTTTCAATAAGACTCATTATCACACAACAGTTTCAATAAGACTCATTATCACACAGCAGTTTTAATAAGACTCATTATCGCACAGCAGTTTCGATGAGACTCCCTATTGCACTGCAGTTTCAATAAGACTCCCTATCACACAGCAGTTTCAATGAGACTCCCTATCACACAGCAGTTTTAATGAGACTCCCTATTGCACAGCAGTTTAAATGAGACTCCCTATCACACATCAGTTTCAATGAGACTCCCTATTGCACAGCAGTTTCAATAAGACTCCCTAATGCACAGCAGTTTCAATAAGACTCCCTATTGCACAGCAGTTTAAATAAGACTCATTATCGCACAGCAGTTTCAATAAGACTCATTATCGCACAGTAGATTCAATAAGACTCATTATCGCACAGCAGTTTCAATGAGACACATCCCATTTCACAGCAGTTTCAATAAGACTCCCTATCGCACAGCAGTTTCAATGAGACTCCCTATTGCACAGCAGTTTCAATAAGACTCCCTGTCACACAGCAGTTTCAATGAGACTCCCTATTACACAGCAGTTTCAATAAGACTCCCTGTCGCACAGCAGTTTCAACGAGACTCCCTATTGCACAGCAGTTTCAATAAGACTCCCTTAAACATCTTAAAACAGTTGCAGAATATTTTGTAGGGATTTTCGTAGCAATTAAGAAAGTCAAAGAGAGAGAGAGACATAACTGGGAAAAAAATGGCAAAACACTTTAAAAGAAGTGTAATTTGTAATTCATTATCAACAGAGCTGCACAGAGCAGGTCTATAGGAAACTCAACACTGCAGAGCTGCACAGAGCAGGTTAAAGGGAAAGAGAGATCAACACTGCAGAGCTGTACAGAGCGAGTCTATAGGAAAGACATAATTTCATTTTTTTTATATAACTTTTTAGATTGGTTCCTTTTAAAACAGTGCTTTCCCTGGGTCTCTCTCAAACACTTTCAATGAGACTCCCTATCGCACAGCAGTTTCAATGAGACTCCCTATCACACAGCAGTTTCAATGAGACTCCCTATTACACAGCAATTTCAATAAGACTCCCTATCACACAGCAGTTTCAATAAGACTCCCTATCACACAGCAGTTTCAATGAGACTCCCTATTGCACAGCAGTTTCAATAAGACTCCCTATCACACAGCAGTTTCAATAAGACTCCCTGTCACACAGCAGTTTCAATGAGACTCATCCTATTTCACAGCAGTTTCAATGAGACTCCCTATTGCAGAGCAGTTTCAATGAGACTCCCTATCACACAGCAGTTTCAATAAGACTCCCTGTCACACAGCAGTTTCAATGAGACTCATCCTATTTCACAGCAGTTTCAATGAGACTCCCTATTGCACAGCAGTTTCAATGAGACTCCCTATTGCAGAGCAGTTTCAATGAGACTCCCTATCACACAGCAGTTTCAATAAGACTCCCTGTCGCACAGCAGTTTCAATAAGACTCCCTGTCGCACAGCAGTTTCAATGAGACTCCCTATTACACAGCAGTTTCAATAAGACTCCCTGTCACACAGCAGTTTCAATGAGACTCATCCTATTTCACAGCAGTTTGAATGAGACTCCCTATTGCACAGCAGTTTCAATGAGACTCCCTATCACACAGCAGTTTCAATAAGACTCCCTATTACACAGCAGTTTCAATAAGACTCCCTGTCGCACAGCAATTTCAATGAGACTCCCTATTGCACAGCAGTTTCAATAAGACTCCCTGTCGCACAGCAGTTTCAATAAGACTCCCTGTCACACAGCAGTTTCAATGAGACTCATCCTATTTCACAGCAGTTTCAATAAGACTCCCTATCGCACAGCAGTTTCAATAAGACTCCCTGTCGCACAGCAGTTTCAATGAGACTCCCTATTGCACAGCAGTTTCAATAAGACTCCCTATTGCACAGCAGTTTCAATAAGACTCATTATCACACAGCAGTTTCAATAAGACTCATTATCACACAGCAGTTTTAATAAGACTCATTATCGCACAGCAGTTTCGATGAGACTCCCTATTGCACTGCAGTTTCAATAAGACTCCCTATCACACAGCAGTTTCAATGAGACTCCCTATCACACAGCAGTTTTAATGAGACTCCCTATTGCACAGCAGTTTAAATGAGACTCCCTATCACACATCAGTTTCAATGAGACTCCCTATTGCACAGCAGTTTCAATAAGACTCCCTAATGCACAGCAGTTTCAATAAGACTCCCTATTGCACAGCAGTTTAAATAAGACTCATTATCGCACAGCAGTTTCAATAAGACTCATTATCGCACAGTAGATTCAATAAGACTCATTATCGCACAGCAGTTTCAATGAGACACATCCCATTTCACAGCAGTTTCAATAAGACTCCCTATCGCACAGCAGTTTCAATGAGACTCCCTATTGCACAGCAGTTTCAATAAGACTCCCTGTCACACAGCAGTTTCAATGAGACTCCCTATTACACAGCAGTTTCAATAAGACTCCCTGTCGCACAGCAGTTTCAACGAGACTCCCTATTGCACAGCAGTTTCAATAAGACTCCCTTAAACATCTTAAAACAGTTGCAGAATATTTTGTAGGGATTTTCGTAGCAATTAAGAAAGTCAAAGAGAGAGAGAGACATAACTGGGAAAAAAATGGCAAAACACTTTAAAAGAAGTGTAATTTGTAATTCATTATCAACAGAGCTGCACAGAGCAGGTCTATAGGAAACTCAACACTGCAGAGCTGCACAGAGCAGGTTAAAGGGAAAGAGAGATCAACACTGCAGAGCTGTACAGAGCGAGTCTATAGGAAAGACATAATTTCATTTTTTTTATATAACTTTTTAGATTGGTTCCTTTTAAAACAGTGCTTTCCCTGGGTCTCTCTCAAACACTTTCAATGAGACTCCCTATCGCACAGCAGTTTCAATGAGACTCCCTAATGCACAGCAGTTTCAATAAGACTCCCTATTGCACAGCAGTTTCAATAAGACTCATTATCGCACAGTAGTTTCAATAAGACTCATTATCGCACAGAGCAGAGCTGGTCTATAGGAAACTCAACACTGCAGAGCAGTAATTGAATCGTAATATCTTTTCAATATAGACTTTAAGGGGAAATTCACAAATGCTCTTCACATGGTTTCAGGAAAAAGAAAGTGAAGGGTGAGAGAGAGGGAGAGGGTGAGAGTGAGGGAGAGAGAGAGGAGAAAGAGGGACACGTCTGGACAAACGCCTCTGGATTTCCCGTTTGCTTCTTTCAAACAATCCAACTTGTAACAACGAATAGTGGAGTCTTCGTTTTCATATTTCTCCCAGTAGTCTTGCTCTTTAACTTTCGTCAATGTGGACTCAGCTTCGTAACTTTTGGTTTGACTTTTATCTGGACTGATGTAACTGTTGTCTTGCTGTTGTCCTTTCTTTCCATCCAAGCCTTTAGATTTGTCCGAATTCCCCCCGCTTGCCTTGCCCGATTTGGGGAACCACCATCTCGTTCTGGTGCTAAAGGTGTAAGTGACGCGGGCTCTCGGATAGTAAGGCATCATGGGGCAGGGAGCGAAATCGATTTCTCTCAAGAACCTCAAATCTAGACCTTTCCTCTCCTCGGGACCGGCGCAGAGGAGCTTGGAGCTGGAGATCCGGACCTGACGGAACCATTCCCAGAGAGGACGGGCCTGGCAGGAGCAGCTCCAGGGGTTTCCGTTGAGTCTGAGGAACTGCAGGGACGAGAGATCGGAGAGGGCCGAAGCAGGGAGGTCTGTTAGGGCGTTGTTGAAGAGGAAGAGGGTGGTGAGGTGACCCAGGTCCCTGAAGGCTTTGCGGTTGACCTGTCGCACTCGGTTCTCGTGGAGGAGGAGCCTGTCCAGGTTGCCCAGCCCTCTGAAGACATTTTCAGACAGGACTCGGATTCGGTTGCCGTGGAGGAAGAGGTGAGTGAGATTCACCAGGTCTGAGAAGAGATTGTCCTGAGAGGGGGAGAGAGAGGGAGGGGGAAGGGGAGGGACAGAGATTGATATTTGGCACATGAAAATTCAGTACTACCAAAAAGTTGTATGTTAAATTATGAAATTAAAATTATTTGTGTTATAGCTCTCCTGTATGTATCTGCCTCCTGTCACCCCTTCCCCCCCAGGAGCAGGGTTGAGACACACTGTATTAGATAGGATAGAGGGGGCTCTCCAGGAGCAGGGTTGAGACACACTGTATTAGATAGGATAGAGGGGGCTCTCCAGGAGCAGGGTTGAGACACACTGTATTAGATAGGATAGAGGGGGCTCTCCAGGAGCAGGGTTGAGACACACTGTATTAGATAGGATAGAGGGGGCTCTCCAGGAGCAGGGTTGGAGACACACTGTATTAGATAGGAGGTCTCTCTCTCTCTCTCTCTCTCTCTATCTCTCTCTCTCTCTCTCACCTGGATGTGTTGCAGCAGGTTGTCCTGCAGGTAAAGGAACTGCAGGCTGTAGAGTTTTTTGAAGATGTTTCCGGGCAGGGTCCCCAGCTGGCAGCGGTATATGTGCAGCTCTGCAGCTTGTCCAGTCCCCGGAAGGAGTCAGGATGGAGGGTGCGCAGGGAGGGGTTATCCCCCAGGTCCAGCTCCTCCAGGTCTCGCATGTCACTGAAGGAATCGGGTTTGATGGAGCTGATGTTGTTGGAGTAGAGCCACAGGACCTGATGAGAGGGAGAGAGAGAGGTGGGGGAGGGAGAGGAAGATCATTTTCAAGCTCAATTTCGAGTTACAGTCAAACCTGTATTAAGAGACCTGCACTCAAGGGACAGTCAAATAGTGTCTCTTAAAAGAGGGACCCCCCCATACATTTTCTATTTGTCTCCGACATCCTACCTTCCTGTAATTATATATGTATGTTTAAAAAACTCTGTAAAAGACTACATATATGAACAAAATAAGTACTGGAATTGAATTACATTTAGATTATTGTGTGGGCTTGCACATTGTTGTTTCGGAGGACAAAAGCTTGAGTGTGTTTGTCTATCTCCAGCCTCTCCCAGCCGAGAAGGAGTCACTGCGGGGGAGATCGCAGCAGCAGCAGCAGTGGTGAGGCAGACATAGTCTTAAAAACAATTTATAAATTGGGGGAGAAAAGGGGGTTACAAATAATTGTGAAGTGTGAACAGGGCAAGACGGTACCTGTGCCTGGAAGCCAAAGGACTGCGCCCGCAGCTCTGTGATGCGGTTGTTTTGGAGGAACACTCTCTGGCTGTCGTAGGGAATGCCGGCCGGCACCGCCGAGAAGTTCTGAGACTGGCAGCTGACCATCATCGGGGAGGGGTAACAGACACACAGCCTGGGGCAGGAATAGGCAGGGCTAGGGGAGCAGACAGCCAGACAGACACCGAGCCTGCGTGGGGAGAGAGAGGAGAGAGTGTGAGAGAGGAGAAGGGAGGGGAGAGAGATAGACTGATAGATAAACAGAATGACAGACAAGACAGAAAGGCAGATAAACCAATATACAGACAGATTTGAAGTCATGTCTCAATGAACATTTATTCAGTTGTCTGTCATAGATCTCTCTAAGAGTGACCCCTGACCCCGAGTGACCCAATGATATAATATTCTCAGCACATAACAGAACTGACTGGGCGAACAGTCACTCAGAGAGAGGCACGGAAACTTTGGTGACATTTATAGAGGAACCCGAAAACTCGGAAAAACAGGAACGCCTTCTATAATTCAGGGAAGACAATGAATAGAGGAGAACACTGTCAATGTGTGTGTGTGTGTGTGTGTGTATGTCTCTCAATGTGTGTCTGTGTCTCGGTGTGTTTCTATCTCAATGTGTGTGTATATGTGTGTGTGTGTGTGTCTCAGTGTGTGTCTCTCTCAATGTGTGTGTGTGTGTCTCTCAATGTGTGTGTGTGTCTCGGTGTGTTTCTGTGTGTGTGTGTGTGTCTCAGTGTGTGTCTCTCTCAATGTGTGTGTGTGTGTGTGTGTCTCTCTCAATGTGTGTGTCTCAGTGTGTGTCTCTCTCAATGTGTGTGTGTATCTCAATGTGTGTCTTGGTGTGTTTCTCTCTCAGTGTGTGTGTGTCTCAGTGTGTTTCTCTCTCAATGTGTGTGTGTGTCTCAGTGTGTTTCTCTCTCAATGTGTGTGTGTGTCTCAGTGTGTTTTTCTCTCTCAATGTGTGTGTGTCTCAGTGTGTTTCTCTCTCAATGTGTGTGTGTGTCTCAGTGTGTGTCTCTCTCAATGTGTGTGTGTGTGTGTCTCTCTCTCTCAATGTGTGTGTCTCAGTGTGTGTCTCTCTCAATGTGTGTGTGTGTCTCAATGTGTGTATTGGTGTGTTTCTCTCTCAATGTGTGTGTGTTCCAGTGAGTGTGGGAGGTGTGGAGGTGGGGGGGGGGTTGTAGAAGCAGTGAGACAGGGGCTGTCTTAAAAACAATTGGGCATTCCAAATTGGGGAGAAATCACGGGGTAAAAATAATTGAGGATTCCAAAAAAAAAAAAGAAACTAAACTTTGATATGCTTTGATGTTAACATTTGAGGGGGTGACTGCTTGAAAAGGCATCTGTGACGGGGGACTGCCCCGTCTTTAAGAACGTGGTTGGGACTGGCAGGGAGGGGGTTAAATTCCTCCGTGCCAGGAAAACATGTGAGAATGTGGCTGGAGCCCTAATTGAATAATCAGCAATTATTGATTAATTGGGCTCCAGCCACAGGGGATAAAAGCCAGGGGAGAGGCCCTGGCTAGGGGGAGTGTTCTAGAAGGAGAAGAAACAAGAGTGTTTTGTGTGTGCTGTTTTTCTGTTTGTTTGTTTTTGAATCCAGTGAAGGCAATGCCCAGCCTGGAAACCTTTATTTTTGTAAGTTTTGCTTTTTTTGTTTTGTGTTTATTTTAAGTTTAAAACCTTTTTGTTTGGCCCTTGTGTCGGTTTATTTTGTATTTTTGTTTATTAAAAACTTTATTTTTGAACGTTTAAACTGTATCTGAGTCTCAACCTCGGTCATTTCCTGTCACAGCATCCCTCAGACAAACGGTTATAAACTTCTATCTATCTTTCAGTCTCCAGAATTCCAGTGATTAATTTGTTGATTCATTCATTAGTTCATCCCTTTACACTTCCAAACGAGTCACTCGTTCTCGCTTTCTCTCACTTCCTTTTCCTCCCTCCCTCTCCCTCCCACTCTCTCATTAGTTTGTTTAATTTATTTATTTACACATTCATTCACAATTTGAGTGATTCACTATTGCCCTGCAAGCTGTTTGAAAACCAGAATGATTCGTTTACATCATAGACACGCAGAGACACAGGTGCACATTCTGAAACACGCACACAGTGACACATGCACAGAGAAATACGCACACTGACACACAGAGAGACATGAACACGCGTACACACAGGGAAACACACACACACACACACTCACACACACAGAGGGTATACAACTTAATTAGATTGTCAGCTCGTAACCTGCTGATGAAGCCCTATGGCATAAACTTCAGTTAAAAAAGAATATGCCAGTTTCAATAAGACTCCCTATTGCACAGCAGTTTCAATGAGACTCCCTATTGCACAGCAGTTTCAATGAGACTCCCTATCGCACAGCAGTTTCAATGAGACTCCCTCCTATGGCAAAACTTCAGTAAAAAAAGACTCTGCCAGTTTCAATGAGACTCCTAAGGCACAGCAGTTTCAATGAGACTCCTATGGCACAGCATACATTCTACTGTTTAGCAGACTCTGATATTTTATTTTTTAGCAGACACCCGTATCCAGGGTGACTTACAATTGTGATATTATTATTTACATACAATTACCCATTTATACAGTTGGGTTTTTTAATGGAGCAATCTAGGTAAAGTACCTGCTTGCTCAAGGGTACAGCAGCAGTGTGTGTGTCCCCACCTGGGACTGAACCCACACAAGAGCCTCCGGTCAAGAGTACAGAGCCCCCCTGACCACTACTCCACACTGCTGCTCCAGATATTGATTGAGACATCTGAGATCTCTTTATAATACACAGCAGCAGATACTGATATTGATTGAGCATGTCTGAAATCTCTTTATAATACACAGCAGCAGACCCTTATATTGATTAAGCATGTCTGAAATCTCTTTATAATACACAGCAGCAGACCCTGATATTGATTGAGCATGTCTGAAATCTCTTTATAATACACAGCAGCAGACCCTGATATTGATTGAGCATGTCTGAAATCTCTTTATAATACACAGCAGCAGATACTGATATTGATTGAGCATGTCTGAAATCTCTTTATAATACACAGCAGCAGACCCTGATATTGATTGAACATGTCTGAAATCTCTTTATAATACACAGCAGCAGATACTGATATTGATTGAACATGTCTGAAATCTCTTTATAATACGCAGCAGCAGATACTGATATTGATTGAGCATGTCTGAAATCTCTTTATAATACGCAGCAGCAGACCCTGATATTGATTGAGCATGTCTGAAATCTCTTTATAATACACAGCAGCAGATACTGATATTGATTGAGCATGTCTGAAATCTCTTTATAATACATAGCAGCAGACCCTGATATTGATTGAGCATGTCTGAAATCTCTTTATAATACACAGCAGCAGACCCTGATATTGATTGAGCATGTCTGAAATCTCTTTATAATACACAGCAGCAGATACTGATATTGATTGAGCATGTCTGAAATCTCTTTATAATACACAGCAGCAGACCCTGATATTGATTGAGCATGTCTGAAATCTCTTTATAATACACAGCAGCAGATACTGATATTGATTGAGCATGTCTGAAATCTCTTTATAATACACAGCAGCAGACCCTGATATTGATTGAGCATGTCTGAAATCTCTTTATAATACACAGCAGCAGACCCTGATATTGATTGAGCATGTCTGAAATATCTTTATAATACACAGCAGCAGACCCTGATATTGATTGAGCATGTCTGAAATCTCTTTATAATACACAGCAGCAGACCCTTATATTGATTAACCATGTCTGAAATCTCTTTATAATACACAGCAGCAGACCCTGATATTGATTGAGCATGTCTGAAATCTCTTTATAATACACAGCAGCAGACCCTGATATTGATTGAGCATGTCTGAAATCTCTTTATAATACGCAGCAGCAGACCCTGATATTGATTGAGCATGTCTGAAATCTCTTTATAATACACAGCAGCAGATACTGATATTGATTGAACATGTCTGAAATCTCTTTATAATACACAGCAGCAGACCCTGATATTGATTGAGCATGTCTGAAATCTCTTTATAATACACAGCAGCAGACCCTGATATTGATTGAGCATGTCTGAAATCTCTTTATAATACGCAGCAGCAGACCCTGATATTGATTGAGCATGTCTGAAATCTCTTTATAATACACAGCAGCAGATACTGATATTGATTGAGCATGTCTGAAATCTCTTTATAATACACAGCAGCAGACCCTGATATTGATTGAGCATGTCTGAAATCTCTTTATAATACACAGCAGCAGATACTGATATTGATTGAGCATGTCTGAAATCTCTTTATAATACACAGCAGCAGACCCTGATATTGATTGAGCATGTCTGAAATCTCTTTATAATACACAGCAACAGACCCGGATATTGATTGACATCTGAAATCTCTTTATAATACATAGCAGCAGACCCTGATATTGATTGACATCTGAAATCTCTTTATAATACACAGCAGCAGATACTGATATTGATTGAGCATGTCTGAAATCTCTTTATAATACACAGCAACAGACCCGGATATTGATTGACATCTGAAATCTCTTTATAATACACAGCAGCAGACCCTGATATTGATTGACATCTGAAATCTCTTTATAATACACAGCAGCAGATACTGATATTGATTGAGCATGTCTGAAATCTCTTTATAATACACAGCAGCAGACCCTGATATTGATTGACATCTGAAATCTCTTTATAATACACAGCAGCAGATACTGATATGGATTGAGCATTTCTGACATTTCTATCAAACGGAAAAACGACTAAAAATAAGGAATACTAAAAGGACCATGTTCGCAAACTCAAAACAAGCGATACAAAGAAATACATACATAGACTAAACCCGTATATTTAATAATATAATATAGATTTTGTTGAATATATATATGTGAATGATCAAATATATAACATTTCAAAGTACATAAATGAATATTTGAAAAGAGATGAAAAAATAAACAAACGAAGTCTATCTGCTCATTTATGTCATTAGTTGCTCCTCACTGCGTGTTAAACTTAACAAAGACTTAAAATAAATGGCAAAAAATAAATAAATAAAACACATCATTGTCAATGTAAATCCATACTGCTATAAGATTCAGTATTTATTTTTACTTACCTTTGACATTTCGAGCACGGGAACCGCTTCGTAAATTCGACCGAGTCCCCATTTCTACTCTGTGCCGGGTGTATTCTATTCTGCTGCTATCTCTCCGCTGGAGTCTGGTGCTCTCTTTCGGCTCGACTGCGCCTATTATAGAGGGCAACTGCCTACGAAGCACTTGGGGGCTGCGACGGGAAACCCACACGGGCCAAGCCGGGGCATTGTGCGCCAAAGGCGTGGGACAAAACCCGGCACTGTGCCCGCTGACGGAGCTCAGAAGCGAGGGAGGGAGTGGGGAGGAGACTCCGAGGAGGTCTATAAAAAGTTCAATTTCTCCGCTAAATATCAAAAGAAAAGAGGAAGGGATGAATGAAGAAAGGATGAAAAGATGACGTCTGCGTCCATTTTTTAATGCTTTTCCAAATTAATACGAATCTTATTTTTTTTTACTTTGAAGGTTCTGCGCTCTAAGACACGGCTCACACCGCCGTTCACTCGCAGACTGACAGGCGCTCCGATACGGCAGGAAAGTTACAGGGGAGCCGCTGCAGGATTGAGGCTCTCTTTAGGACCATGGGTTAACAACTCCTGCACTAGATGGATGGACAGACAGACAGCTAGCAAGCAACTACTTTACCTCCTAGATTGTTCCAGTAAAAACCCAACTGTATAAAAGGGTGGCAGAATGTGTATACATTTGTGATTCTTGAAATGTGTATTATTATTATTATTATTTTATGTAGGTTGTGTGTGACAACTGTAAAATAAATAATAGGCTACTAATGTAAAAATAATGTGATATCGTCATCTCAACACTTAACGTGTCATGAGTGTATCTTGTTATTTTCCTTGTATAACACTGTACAACTGCTGCCTCTGTGTGTGTGTGTGTGTGTGTGTGTGTGTGTGTGTGTGTGTGTGTGTGTGTGTGTGTGTTTTGTACTGGTAATAGACAGGACTGTTTCTAGCCTTTTGGGGGCCCTAAGCAGGATTTGGTTTGACCCCCCCCTCCCAGTAGCCCACTCCACTTGGCAAGACATCAAAGCAACATAGGTTTAAGACTACTGCCTTTTTTGAAACGTTTGTATGAGCACACATATGTACAAGCAAACATACAATGTACAAATAAACATTTAGATTTTTACTGAGGCAAAAAAAAAAAAAAAAAAAGTTGAACAAACCTCTTGCAGATCCTGTTCATGTTACAAAGGTAAAAGTTATCATCTTACAAAGCCTGGAGACTGTTCATGTAAACTGCAAAGCAATATTAAGTCTCTTGGATGATGATGTTAATGTTAAAATTTGATGACCCATATTATTTCAAAGATTAAAACTAATTGTCTCCCAGCAAAACCACATCAACCTACAATGACCATATTCACACTGTCAGAAATATGTGATTTTAAAAGGACAAAAATATAACATCACTATTAATAAGTAGATGGGTTCATACCTTTATTGACTTGCATTTGGTTCACTGCTACTTAAGTTGCCTTACACTGCTGGGACTGGTAACTGCTGCTGACCGGTAAGACTGGTGCTGATACTGCTGGGACTGGTGCTGACACTGGGACTGGTGCTGACACTGTGACTCGTGCTTTGAACGAGTTTAGCACACAGTTTCTCACTCAATTCTAATATTCTTTTGTCTGTATAAATCGATGATAGGAAGTAGTACAGTACTTCAGGCGGGGGAAACCGGTCGCAGAGGTCCCGGTGCTGCCTGGCGCACAGGACGGGTCACTATAGATGCAAATACACAACCCGAGATTATAGTAATGTGAAGAAATTAAAAATAACATTTTATATATATATATATATATATATATATATATATATATATATATATATATATATATATATATATATATATATATATATATATATCAATTTTACACTCTTAAAAAAGAAAGTGGGTACATTTTTTTTTTATTATTTTGGTCTTCACAATTAAGAATTGAGTCGATTTTTACCGAGGGCCTCGGCTGCCTCAATGTGTACACTGTGACTACGCGCCTGGGCACAGCCAGCATGCAAGCAAGCTACAGCAATAAAAACGGAGCTAAATCAAATAATACAATACCTTTCTCATGTTGTTTTTCTTCCTCAGTTTTTATGCTTCTTCGCGCCAGATTGGTACATTCTTGATCTTTTTTCAGTCATAATTTGTTCGCAATCCTCAAAGAAGCCACCGGAGGCAGATATCACCGTGTAACATTTTTTTTTTTTTTTTTTTTTTTTGGTTCCTGGGTAGTAAGTGTTATTTTCTAATTGCTTATGCCTCAAAAGTATAGAAAATGGCTATTATTCCCCACAAACTTTGCTTTTGTGACCAGGACAGTGATATTTTGAAATGTACCTATTTTCCAGAACATTCCAGATAGATTCAGTGCTGAGTAAACTTGGAGTAACTTCTAGAACTTTCTAGAACTTTCCAGTAATATAAATAGTAGTATCAATACAGGGGCCTTAAGCCCACCAGTTCAGTTTAGTTCCAGCTGCCTAAGTGGATACATATCTGCATTTTTCTGAGATGGCATCAAGAGGCAGCAAGCAACCGGCAGACGCATTTTGCTATGTCTGTGGCCAATTTATCAAGACAAGAGTGAAAAAGTACTCCGTGGAAGCATCTGCTAAGATGTGTGAGACCTACAAGGCATATTTAGGCATGCCTGTCGGGGATCAAGAAAAACCCTGGGCACCTCATTTCACCTGCGAGCACTGCAAAAAAACTCTGGAAGGTAAGATGGACAATTATTGCTCGGAATTTTATGTTATAAAATTTGTTAAAATTTTTAAAATTGTAAAAGTTTTTAATTTTAAAATGTTTTACAATTTTCAATGTTATTGAATAAATATATCATATATGAAAAATGTTGCGAGAATCTCTTACACATTAGTCATGGGTGAAATAAATGTTTTTTTGTAGGATGGTACAGAGGGGAAAAGAGAGCCATGAAGTTCGCTATCCCAAGAATTTGGCGGGAACCCACTGACCACTCAAGCAACTGCTACTTCTGCATGGTGGACCCTTCCAAATGTCGGACTGGCAAGAATGCACCTGCTATCACGTATCCGGACCTTCCTTCATCCATCGCCCCGGTGCCACACTGCCATGAGCTCCCCGTACCCAGTCCTCCGGAGAGAGAGCAGCCGTCTTTAGAAGTAAAGAGAAGGGTCTTTCAGGTACCTTCAAGACTTCTTCCCTAAGCTGTCTGAGGCAAAGGTCAAAGCCGGTGTCTTCGTCGGACCACAGATAAAAAAGATCCTGGAGTGCAATGAATTCCCCAAGAAGCTCACTAGTAAGGAGAAAGCGGCTTGGAACAGCTTTGTCGCAGTGGTTCGGGGCTTCCTGGGCAATCACAAGGCCGAAAACTATGTGGAGCTGGTTGAGACTCTGGTGAAGAACTACGGCACAATGGGCTGTAGGATGTCCCTCAAAGTCCATATCCTTGATGCTCATCTTGATAAATTTAAGGAGAACATGGGAGCGTACTCGGAGGAGCAAGGCGAGCGCTTCCACCAGGATATAATGGACTTTGTAAATCTCGAAAAACTACTCACTTCTAAATCTTTTGTAGTCATTTTTGTATTACTTTAGTATAAATACATGTTAATTTGGATTCATATGTTGTTTTTTTCTGACTTTATGTGAACCAAAAGACACAAATTCGTCCGTTTTCTCATTGGAAAAAGGTAAATTTCAAAATATCACTGTCCTGGTCACAAAAGCAAAGTTTGTGGGGCATAGTAGCCATTTTCTATACTTTTGAGGCATAAGCAATTAGGAAATAACACCTACTACCCAGGAACAAAAATTGTGTTACATAGTGATATCAAGACGACGGAACAAGCCTGCTTGCTGCTACAAAAGCGGCACTATACTGAACTTTACCGATGCGTTAGGAATAGACACCATTCATTTATTCATGCTTTTACATATCAACTAATTGCATTCCGCATTTTCAGAACATACATGATTATCGTGAACATTTGATAAAATCAAAAAATGAAAAAATTCCACTGACTCACACTGCTTTCACTTTTTACCATTTACTTCTTAGCCCTTAGCTTGCGTCTCAATGCGTGATGATGTTGGTTTTGTTGACTCAGTTGCCATGGGAACGTTTTAAACTCCGCGACAAACTTTACTCAAATGCACAGCTGCACAGAACACACCCCCTCAGGCATGTGCTGTCTATTCACGGGAACAGACTACTGAACCAGTTAGTTCAGAAGATCGCTGGATACACAATAAACAATCTGACAATTTCACAAATAAACCCGTTTGTGTTCAAACCTATGAGAGGTGGAATGTAACAAAAATGTTCACTGCAAAAGCCGGAGCGTCAAACATCAACGACAAGGTTCAACATTTGAATTGAAATAACAGCTGTCAAATAGACAAAGCTCAACACTCGAAGATAATATATCAAATTGAAAATGTTCAACACACTAATTGAATTAATTATACATAAAATAATGAATGTAATTAAGCTCAATAATTGAAATGGGAACTTCAAATCTTAAATAAATTGATTACAATTCAAATTTCCAGCACGCCCTCCGATTTGTGTTTAGTCTGTTCTAAATCAATACTGCGCGTTGTATTTCAGGTTAAGCGCTGTGCTTTCCATTTGCCACTTGGTCATTCTATTCCCCGGGACTGCCCCTGTCATGGCAAATCTGATATGCTAAAGAGATGCTTTGCACTGTTTCTTAAATCAAGTGGCCTCAAATAAATTGTCTACTTTAATATCTGCTTAGCCTACCTATCAGTCTGGGGATATTGTAAAAATGGGTAATTGACTTGTGGATGTTCACATCAGAACTCGAGCTGTCATTCTCGTCCCCTCAAACTGGCGCAGGCAACACATCTGCCTGGATTCCTGCATGATATAAATGTGTTTCTTCATTTGCGCGGCCTGCTTTTTATTATTCATTGGGGTTTGTTTACTACATGCCTCCATAGCTGAGACTTTAATCAGACAGTCCTTGTCGGTGACAGTCCAGTTTGTTCCGCACGTACTTCTGCCAAACTTTAATTCAAAGTACAATCTTCTAAATGGGTTATTATTATTATTATTATTATTATTATTATTATTATTATTATTATTATTATTATTTATTTATTTATTTATTTATTTATTTATTTATTTATTTATTTTAATTAACGTACTGATTGAAAATTAGAGGACTAATATGAAAGAGGTGCGCGCATCAATTGCAGCTAATCAGCTCCCATTAGCACCTGAACGTCTTTATAAACCCATTGCGCTCTAAGAAACACCAAACTCAACTACAGACGGGTTTGTTTTTATTATTGTTTCTTTATAACGGAGAAAGAAGTTCACGGTTGTGACTGCCTTGGATTTAATGATGCCGTGTTGTCTTAGATTTGGGTAATTGTTGATCTTTTCTCTACTTTAGAAACGTTCATTTTATTGTGTGTTTCTCACTTGCGTGTTTTTTTTTCAATGCAGAATAACATTGCTGTTAGCAGTGTTAGTCACTGAAGTTTGGACGCAGAACCCGCCTCTAGGTACGATAACGGTCGCTTCAGCACATCTGTTCTTTTAGCTTGCTGTTTATTTGCCGGTTGTGTGTTTTCATGTATCGTTGTCTTCTGCAGGCTCGGTGAGGACAGAATGTCAAGGGAGTGTTATGATGATGATGTTGGATAAGTCTTTTGTTGGAAAGTATTTTCGTATCAATGTGATTGGTGAGTGATCATTTTTCTTGAATGGAAAGCTTTTGATGTCTCAAGCCTGTTGACTCGTAATGTAATAACCTGAATTAAGTACAGAGCACTCCTGCGCTGTATGGCATCAACCAGGCTTCGTTTTTTTTTTTCAAATACAGGGTATGAAACTCTTGCGTTGGCTTTAAGTGTGTTGCTGATCACACTAAATAATAGACCTGTGCTGCTACAACCTTAGTCAGATTTGTTGACTGCAAGTGTGCAGAATTAGAAATAATTTACTCTAAACCTATTGTTCTGAATGGGCGTATAATTCTACAAATATAAATAGTTTTTTAAAAAAATCGCGAAAAGTAGATGGGACGGGGTGGTGGGGGTGTTCACTTTGTTATATCTCTGCTTTGTTTGATCATGTGTACAGTTTCTTAAAAGGCCAACTGAATTTCTTTCCATAGACAATAAGGGGGCGCTTGTCTCCCTCTCTCCAAGACTGGCTGCACAGTGTGGATATAGCTTAACTGTTGACTTCTTGGGAAATGCCAAGTTCCTTGCTTCTGTGCTGAGCTGCTTTGCTCAGAACACAGTGAGTAATCATTTTATTTCTTGTAAACTTGTTTCTAATGGTGACATGCTGGGACTAACTTTAGCCTTTGTTTCCAGAATGATGAGACCTACAAGCTGACAGTACAAATCAGTGTCTTCTCAAACAGTGCTATGACTTCAGCTTCCTCCTATGTTCAGAGCATGACATGCCGCTATTCTCCATGGGCAGAGAGGGAGATTCTGTGTGAAAGAAACTACATGGAGGTAAGGGCTTTCAGGATGTGATAATGCTGTTCAGTATAACTTGTTGGGTTGTGTGGGTATTTTAATTGTCATTACAGAAGTGCTTCACTCATGACTAATTTCAATATTCTTTAGGTTTCTGTGAGAAGAGGTGTGCCACTTATTGAGCCAAACTTTGTTCAAGATGATCCTGATTGGTCCCTTGCATACCCTGAGGTAGAATCATGTGACTTTTCATTTGCTTCATTCACATCCCCTTGGTCTTGCCTAATTGAGGTCTCATCTAGTTGAAGCAAAATCTAACGGCCCCCTTAACTTTAACCTGTCTCCCAAGAGGGTGGTCATATTGGAATTGTGTAACATTTAAGGCATTGGCTTTGTGTACATATATTCTGTGATTTGTTTTGGTAAAACATGATTGTGGTGAAGTTAACAATCTCTTGTCAGTGTGTAAGCCTTGTATTTCAACCACTGAGGTAGTGGCTTCATGTGTGCAGGGTTATAAACCCTTCATGATATACCTTTTTGAAGTCTGCTGTATAGGAGCAATTTCAAGTATTGTCCTAAAGTTTTGGTACACTGATATATTAAGGTCCAGTACAAATGAGTGGCTACAAACTCTGCCTGTATCCGATCAAGACCACATGCTTTCACGTAGGCTCTTTCGTACGCAGTTGTATTTGAGGATTTACTCTGTTCCATTAGACGTTTGGTGATCATATAACGGTTTCAGTGATACATTGTTAATTTCACCCTTCAGTTTTAGTTCATGTTTTATTAAACAAGCCATCTGCTGTGGCAAATCCTTTAGACTGGGGATGCCTTGTGTTCAAACTCCCTATTCTAATGTTTTTTTTTTTTTTCTTTGCTAGGCAACTGCTGCTGACAACAGCATCTGGAAAATTGTGTTCCATCTCCCAGCAAATAGAAAGACAACTATGACTGTTGCTCAGGCCATGACAAATGGCTATGGCATAAATACTACACCAACTCGAATTCTGGTTAGAGCTGCATACAACTCCACAGAAAGCCAGCCTCAGGTGGTAAGTAGTCTAGGCTTCATTGTTCTCTAGTACAGTATATACAGACTGTGAAGGTAGACGAGTCTTGCTTTTGTTTTAGTAAAATTCCCCCTCCCCTCTAACAGATCCAAACTGTACCAATGGCTGTGCTAAGGTCAACCACATTTTATAAGCAAAGATGGATGGTCATGATGGTGGACACTGCAGTTACATGTCCTACTGGTGAGTAAGCTTATGGAGGGTAATGGTGCTCAAGAACTGTTCTACGTTCAAGTGAATTTTCTATACCAAGTCTATGGTGTTCCTTTCTGTCAGATGGAACAGCCTTCACAGAACAGATGATTACATGGAATGTTCCCCGTGTTCTACCTTCTCTTGTTCCAACACCACAAATTACTACCCTTGATGTTCAAATGGGAGTTGATGGCCGCAAGCTTGACCCTGCAACGATTCATAGTAGAGATTATAAACTGGATGTCGGTCCCCAGATAATCACTGTAAAAATTCCTGTGGGAGCTGATGGTGGATATTACAAGGTATGTAGAAGTTCAACATCTTCTAAATCCTTCTCATTTTAAAGCTTGCTTCCTAAGATGCTTCTGTGCTTTCAGAGCCATGTATTAGACAACACCTATGTGATCTCTTACTCTATTGAACCAATGCTGGAGCATACCTGGCAAGATGGGCCTGAGAAGACCAAGTACACCGTACTTCATCCAATAACCACTCCTTTCATGCCTCGGCCACCAGTTGTCACAAACAGTATGTAGAACTTGTCCACATGCAGTAAATCAAAGGGATTTGTTGCAGTGCTCCACTTCATAGCCTTCATTTAACTGCATGCTTTAATTTCAGACACTGTTCCTAAAGCCAGAGTGTTCAATGTGACCCTGGGGACATTCCTGCCTGATGTGGAGCTGGTCAAAATTATAGTTGGATCAGAGACGTTAACTGTGCCAGAAGCCAACCTAAAAGGTTATAATGTCCAGGAGCATGTCTTTCCCAATGGATCCAAGGCCTACACTCTCCAGGTGCCATTTGAGGACCCCAATGTGAAGCAAAAGGTAACATCCAATTGCCCTTTGAAAACACTTGCTTCCTGTGGACGTGTTGCTTGCTGTCTGACTTTGGGTTTAATCCTACAAACCCTTGCTCTTTTCAGGTAACTCCTCCAGATACCAGAACCTACATTCTGCCCCTGACCTACTTGCTGAATATAGTGCCAGAGAATACACCCTTTACTCATCCTGCTGTAGTTGAAGCCATTCTCAAAGACATTGGTAAGTGCCTTACTATTTGTGGTCTACAACTACCCTTTTCTGACAATCCAGTCCATTGCCCTGACAACTGCTCTTCCTCTTGCAGTTCTACCTACAGTAACTGGCTACTGTGATGGTGCTGCATTCTATACCATGGTAACATATGGCAACATGGGTCGCAACTGGGTTCCTTTTGTGGGCTCAAGAGAACTTGGTGGAAGTCTGCTTGCCCTGTACAAGTATAATGCCAATGCTACCAATTTCTGGATGACTGTGCCATACAATTCAGTTGATGCCACATATGAAGTAAGTGATGGAACTTTAATGTGTTTTTAGTTGTCTTGGGTTCAACACATTACTGACCTGATGTATTGTCTCTGTAGGTGATCAGTTCTTCGGGCATCAGAAGCAGGCTTGACTTGACCTTGAAGGATGTTGGCACCATGGTTGTGGTGGCTGACTTTTCTCTGTCCTGCAGTTTCCCTACAAAGATGATTGGTAACTCTCCTGCAAACATTCTTTAGAATAGCTGATTTTGAGATTGGCCAAAGGTTGCATGGAGTGGTATTGAAGCTATAATCTGTTTCCTTAACCTGGATCCAAATGCTGTGTTTCAGATTGCTTCACCAATGGAACTATGGCAGCTCTTGCTGTGAAAGTGGAATCTGTCCCCAGCTTGTCTCCAAGTCAACTAACCCTAAGGGATCCGAGTTGCCGGCCTCTTCAGTCTGATGCTATCAATGCGGTTTTCTACTTCAATGTCAACTCCTGTGGCACAACTAGAAGGGTTAGTATTGACACATTTTAAAACCATATTTTGAGGAGGTTCAACATATTGACAAGTTGGCCACAACACCCCTGGATCAATCTGGGGAGCCATGGTGACCGGTGTTTCTATCGGCTGAATTACTTGCATGAATTGTGTACATCTGAAGGATGCCACCTTTGTATTGAACTGCTTGTCCAGTTGACAAAGGTGCTGCGACACATGACTCTTGGTTATGGCATTGCATGTGCTGCCTAGAGACCTTTTGGGTCAATGGCAGTGAACTGGAAGGAGCGTACTAATTGGGGAAGATCCCGTGGTTAGTATGTAGGATGGGACTAAACTAGTACACGAGTTAATAACAATTGCAACTCAAAAGTTGCCAGCTGTGTATTTGCAACAAATCCAAAATAACTGCTGTTGCCCTCCTAGAGGTTACTAAAACAATACTAAATTAGTCTAGCAGTTTCTGTAGACAGACTTGTGGTATCATACTAACTGTAACAAACATGAGGTCCCAATAAAGTGTTCAATTATGAAATTGCAATATTCATAATCAACACTTTATTTTTAAATTGGTACAAAGTTAGTACACAGCTGGGGATGATCCTGAGTACCATATTAGCTAGTCTGCAACTTGGTATGCAGCTCCATACTAAATCTACAAGTTCATTGCAACCTGAGCCTTTTGTGATTTTCTCTTCCAGTTTGACAACAACCTCCTGACTTATGAGAATGAAGTGCTGTTCACATCTTACCGGTAAGGATTGCAATCAAATTTAGTATCCTTGTGGTTGAGCCTGAAACTCTCTTAACCCCATCTCCTCTTTCCAGGTTGAGAGTTGCCTGTCACTACCTGGTCAATGACACCAAGGTAGTACAGTTCTTGTACCAGAATAATCCTGCACCTGTAGTCCAGCCTGGCTTGGGGGACCTTGCAGTCATCATGCGGCTTGCATTGGGTAGGACTTGGCAATTGAAATAATATAGATGCTCTAGTAGCGTGTTTCCACCTATAAAATTCTCCCTTGCATCTCTGCCGATTCAACCTACAATGACTTCTATGGCGCTCGGGATTACCCTGTTGTGAAGTACTTGCGAAGACCCTTGTATTTTGAGGTAGAGCTCCTGTATAGCAGGGATCCACAGGCTGAATTGTTTTTGGAGAACTGCTGGGCAACCTATTCTGCTGACAGGAATAGCTCTCCAAAGTGGGATGTTGTTGTGGACAGGTAGATGCTGGAATATGATATTGTTGCTACAAAACCTAGGAATTGGAGTTGTGGCTGACGTGCTCCTGACCTACTTTCTCTTTCTAGCTGTGAGAACTCTGCAGATGAGTACTTGACCATCTTTCACCCAGTGTCCAGCAATGCAAGAGTGCTGTTCCCATCCCATCTGAAGAGGTTTGAAGTGAAAATGTTTTCCTTCACAAGCGGCCAGGATGCACTGAAAGGACAGGTAAAGTGGAGTGTTGGGATGGGGATCTTGTACCACAATGCATGGTTTGGATTGCTTTGCAAGCAGCAAATAGTCGCTGTTCTCAAATCTTTAGTGAGTTGGAATGAAAACATGTAACTAAACTTTTGCAAGAAACACTTATGATGCAATATATTTGTTGTTCAATTCAGTAATCCTCATTGGATGATGGTCCTGCCTGATCTATTGATGCTAGTTTTGCTTGACAAGGTGTGCTGTCTTTCAGATTTACTTCCACTGCGGTGTTGTGATATGTGATTCAAACCGGCCATCAGACAGCCTCTGTAGCAGACGGTGCATTCCAGGGAAACAGAGGCTTGGTAAGAGCTCTGTCTGTTGGGGGGGGGGGGAGGGGGGGGGACATTTTGCATGCATTTTTGTCCATTTGTTTTGATGGACTCCTAATTCCTCCTGTAGGTCGCAGTGCTGAAGGGATGGATGGTGGTGCAGTAAAGGTGTTTGTGTCTTCTGGCCCAATTGAGCTGAAGAGAGATGGATCACTTCACTTTATGCCTAGAAGTGGTAATATGCATGATGTGAACACAATTGCAGATAAAGTAAAATTATATAACTATCTCCTTTTTATTCCTCTAACTATTTCTTTCTTCTCTTGCAGGCCAATTCAATGTGTGGTCCCTTCTGGGAGCTGCAATGGGTGTGTGTTCAGTGGTTATCTTCATAGCTGGAGTTGTATCTTTCTGGAAACTGCCAAAAAGTGTGTATTGATAAATAAAAATCTTGCTTGTAAAAGCTTATTTTTTTTGTGCTTGACTAATTCTACACTTGATTTGTCAGAATGGCCATGTCAATGGGATTTCCTCCTCCTTGCTGTATCAAATGCTTTGTTTTGCCCTGATCAGGGAAATTCTCAATATGGTGTTACTCAAGGACCCTTCACTAATTCACTGTGTGAACCCGGGGGCAAAGACTTTCCTCCTCCATTGAGCTGTAACCCTATTTTTATATTTAACAGGGCAATTTACTATACCTTCAGTTATTTAGCATGATACAATTTAAGGAAGAACCCCCCCCCCCCCCCCCACCCCCTCATTTGTCCCTTTTATTAAATATGTATTGGGTAACAATTTTCATATAAATTCTATTTCAGTATACAATTTATACATTGTCTTGAACCAGGCATCAACAAGAAATAAACTAGAACCCGGCTTCACTGATTTAAGAATATATGTTTAACTGTTAATTATTTTGAAGCCTCGTGTGTTGAAATAGTAATGGAGGAGGGGGGGTTCATTTGAAAACAAAAGCTGGTGTAAAGTTAAAAGCTGTCCACCAAAGCCAGGCTTGTCCACTTTCCCTTATGTTGGGCCCTTCTCCCTGACAGATTCTCTTGTCTCTTTTAAATTTACATTGTGGTGGCTTCATAAATAATTTTCCCACTTGTTAGTTTTTGTAGACTAGGTATCCTCTACATTACGACTCATCATACAGTCACTGTGCTTCACATCACTTCCAGCTCTTAACTTCTAGAATAATTCCAGGTGTGTAAACTTCCCAATCTTCAGAATACAGTAAACTTTTATTAACTTACATCCAATAATAAAACTAGTGGAAAATCCTTCCACTACAGCAATATGTTCCATACCAGGAACTCCTTTCAAAAGTAGAAACTAATTGTCTTCAGTTGAACTGTATTTGCTGCTGCTGCTCCTCCTCACTGTGTCATCTGTGTTCTTTATTGTTTACTTTCCACACTGAATTCTATAATTCATTAGCTATAAAGAAAACTACCACTTGAGGGTGCAGTGCATAGAAAAGGAGCACATACCAATCCATAAACCATAATAATTATACATACCTAAATAAACTAAAATAAGAATACATTCCTGTGACGAGATAAAATGATCCCGTGCTGTAAGCCATCCTCCCAGCCGCCAGGGGGCTGTGAGCCAGCCTAGAAGGCCCCAACAGAGATGGTGTGACGTGGCAGTTCTACCTTTGGGGCAGAAGTCCCGAAAGGACGGTCACCATCTTTGTTGAGGGCAACAACACGGAATGTCCTGCAAAGTCCCAGAATTGGGAGGAGATTAAAATGCCAATTGCTGATTGGTGTTCTGCTGATTAGGGGGCGTTCCGCGGCACATAAAAGGGGGCAGTGTTGTAGCAGTCGAGGGTGGTATCTGAAAGCACAAAGGAGTGTGGGAGAGGTACTGAGGGATAAAACCAAACAAATGCTCACTGTGACTTTTTTGACAGACATAAACAAACTAATTCAAAAGAGAGACAGCCAACCAGGAGGGTGGACACCAGAAAGGCAAGGACAGCCACCCAGAGTCTGGATAATTTTACTTTGTTTGTTTGTTTTGTCTCTCCACATTTCAGTTAGCGTTTCTCTTTTGTTTGGACATTTTCTTTTGTTTGGACATTTTCTTTTGTTTGGACATTTTCTTTTCTTTGTTGTCCTGATTACCACTGTTTGCAGACACTAATAAAGTAAAAGAAAACAACTTGTCACATCATACCATTGTCTGGACTTGATTATTTTTACACCTCCACCCAACTCTGCTATCCGTGACAATTCCTTTTTTTTTAATAATCAAAATTCCAGTTCAGCTCCTACATACGTTTTTGCAAAAGCAATTATTTTTGCTAACATTTTGGGTTCTAAAATCACTATTTCCAGCAGTGCAGTTCCTTCCTGTCTGTATTGGTCATACTTTAGGGCCCTTGGGAAGCCTGTGGCAGGCATGCATTCTGGTTACCATGTGACTCCTTGTTCATTGGGAC
The DNA here is from genome assembly GCF_902713425.1 of Acipenser ruthenus. NCBI lineage: Eukaryota > Metazoa > Chordata > Actinopteri > Acipenseriformes > Acipenseridae > Acipenser > Acipenser ruthenus. Next base: position 7,606,294 of record NC_081220.1, read on the forward strand.
AATTCAGGCTTTTCCAATTGCAATGCATTGTGGTACATTCTACACCTCTTGGGCACTGTTCAAAGCAGGACTACACTTCCCACAATCTTTTGGCGTGTGAGTTGAAGAGCCTAAACTATCCTAGTGTGTTCTAGTGTGCATGAAGTCATATGGTAACCCTGCCCGTGAAGGTCTGTTTCAGAGTTCTGCCCCATGCAGTCTCCCTTATTTTGAAAGCTCAGTGCTGACAGGTGTACATATTATAAAACACACACATGCAAAGAACAGAATTCTAGAAACAAACTTTATTATACAGTTCTGTGGGTGATCGTGTTCACAAAAACTAAGTATATTAAGTATTAATCCAAATACATGCAAAATATAAAACATTAATATATCTCTTACATTTTTGCTTAGTGTAGTTTGTATTACTCCCGTTAGATTAAAAAAAAATCGAATACAGTGGCTAATGCAGCCTCCAGCGTTCAGCCACAAAACGGTAAAACTGCAAACAAACTACAATTCCCAGAATCCCTTGCCAGTTTCTGTAGTCCCGTGTGTGATGCCATAGGTCTGGCTGCCTCTGAGTTATTATTATTATTATTATTATTTATTTCTTAGCAGACGCCCTTATCCAGGGCGACTTACAATCGTAAGCAAAAACATTTCAAGCGTTACAATACAAGTAATACAATAAGAGCAAGAAATACAATAACTTTTGATCAAGTAAAGTACAAGTTTGACAAACCACAATTCAATAATACAGCAGGTAATAGTGATACTTACATCAGGATATGATTAAATAGTGATAGTTACATCAGGATGTGATTAAATACAAAGTACTACAGGTTAAAAACTTGGCAGATTACAGTATTCTGAAGTACAGGATTAAATGCAGTAAAATAGTGGGCAGATAAGAGCAAAATAAAGCACATTTACATGAAGGGTGATAGTGTCCCAGGATACAAACAGAGGAGTTCTACAGGTGCTCTTTGAAGAGGTGAGTCTTAAGGAGGCGCCGGAATGTGGTCAGGGACTGGGCAGTCCTGACATCTGTAGTGATGAGTTGTGATTACACAGGCATAATCTACTTATTAGATTCCTTCTTGCTTTGACATGCTACTTTCAATATGCAAGTTTAGGGTGAAATTATCAACACTCCTTATATATACCTTGTTCTAGCATCACAAAAAAGTGCTACTTAACAACATGTTGTTCTCTTCATGTTTGAGTGTGTGAGTTATTGGAACTGAATTCACTACACTGGAAACCCCGTGTGTAGTACGGGGGGGGGGGGGGGTGTGTGTGTAATGTGTTTATATTATACAGAGGACGCTGAGTTTGATGCAAGACTCGATCAGACACAGGCACATTCATATTATTAAACCTGGTATCAGACTTTCCGGCGCCGTCACTCTGAGTGCTCTTTGAAACAGACTGAGTTCGTATTTATATTCATGTTGGGTTAATCAGAGATGACTATCGGCGGCCCGTCTGTAGTACTACCGGAGATTTTAATTGCACAGTTTGTACCGCTCTGTGCAGCGCCGTCCCGTTTGTAACACGGTACGTGAACTGCATTCTGCTAAACAAAACATCACAACAGCAGCAGCAGCACCATCTACTGGACAAAACCCAGACATGCACATTAAAACAATGATCCAGTTCAATATCTACAAAGACTAAACAAGAAACTATTAGCGAAGCCCCGAAAAAGAAAATATTATACAAAACGGTTTAAAATCAAATGTTTAGATATGATTTAGATATTCGGGTTGGATACCTCAGAAGCCAGCGGAACTCCAGCGTTTCTCCGACAACCACTGATAACCCCTCCCGTGATGATCGGCGCTGCCATGACAACCCATGACATAACCCACACAAGTTACAACACGGCGAGTCATTTTTTGTAGCACAGTATTAACGTGTTATTGTTTTCACAAAATAACATCAATAAGATTATCAGATCACCTGCTAGTGTGTACTAAACAAAACCTCAAATATCACTGAATTGATACAGAGACAAGCCGTGGCACCAGCAAGAGATAAAAATGTATTTACTTATTTATTTGGTTAAACTTTAATCCAGCCTTAGATTTTAACTTCTTGAAGTTACCACAGTGTGTCTGTGTATGAATTACTGACGAGTAATATTTGTGATTTGATTACTCTAGCAGATGAACTGATAATGTATGGATGTTATTTTGTGAAAACAATACAATATTAAAAAAGAAATACAACATTTAATAAATAAATAAATAAATAAATAATACACCAAACTGTAGCACATTTCTTTAGTCTTAATATCATAACAAATATACTTATTATAAATACGTATCACCTTTTATTTGTTTGAAAACGGTCTGGAACTTCTAGTAAAGTATTATTTTAATAGAGTGCTGTTTGAGTTAAAATATTGTTTTCTTCAAAATTAAAATACCAGCAACAGTGTGTTAATTTAACGAAGCGCCTAACGCCGCTCGGAACGTTCGCATTTTTAAATCCTAACGGTCTCTGCTCAGCTGAGTGGAATGTTCACGAGCCGGTTGCCTAGCAGCGTCTCCCCCTCCTTCTCTGCCCCGCCCTCTCGTCTTCTCTCGTTGCTCCAGCTAGGAGTTCAAATTTAGCTTCGTTATATCTGCGCAATTTTTTCAATTTAGCTTATTAGGGGATTCGTGTTTTTAAAATGGTTCAGGTGCAGTCCGGGCAGACTGATTGGAGCATCATTACAGTATACCGCACTGCGCTCAGCTTTGTGTGGTGGCTGATACACAAAATAATGAACGACTGTTAAATAAATCACATGTATTGCTTTTTAATGCTAAATATGTATCTGGTATTCTAAGTATTATCTACAATTAATAATTCACCTATATTCATATTCATAATGTAATACAGTATTGACAGGGTCCAGTATTATAAATAAATAAACACGCTTTAAGAGAAACAGCAGTGATGTTTATTGTCCATTCCCATACATTCTCTATATGTTTCTACATTGTGGTTGCACAGGGACAAGGGACTCAGTGATGTTAAAAAAAAGAAAATAGAGCCCACAATTAATCAATATAGAAAGGAAGGGGGGAGAAATGTATTGCCTGTGTGCAGTACCTTACACTTTTCTCTATTAAATGTCATTTGAAATGTGTCTGCCCAGTTCTGAAAGCTGTCTAGATCACTTTGAATGTCCTCTGCTGCTGCAACAGTGTTTGCCACTCCTCCTATTTGGAACTGCAAACACAAGTCAAAAAGGAAGTTAGAAATGCCAAGAGAGATAGATATAAATGAACATTGCTAAGGGGGCTAAAACCAATTCCAAAATGTTTTTCCAATATTATAACAGCAAGAGAACATTCAAAGAGGAGGTTAAATGTCTAAGAGATACAAATGGCAAAATCATAGATGAAAAAATAAAAAAATAGCAAATATATTAAATGATTACTTTTCACAGGTTTTTACAAAGGAGGATGCGGACAACATGCCCCACATGTCAACCTTTTCCTATCCAGTTTTAAATAACTTTAGCATAACAGAGGCAGAAGTGTTAAAGGGACTAGGAGCTCTTAAAATAAACAAATCCACTGGGCTGGATGAGATCCTCCCAATAGTACTCAAAGAAATGAAAGAAGTTATTTACAAACTGCTAACCGAGATCATGCAACAGTCTCTTGACACAGGGGTTGTACCGACAGACTGGAAAATTGCAAACGTAATACTGATCCACAAAAAGGGAGACAAAACCGAGCCAGGTAACTACAGACCAATAAGTCTGACTTCTATTATATGTAAACTTATGGAAACTATAATAAGATCCAAAATGGAAAATTACCTATATGGTAAAAGTATCCTGGGAGACAGTCAGCATGGTTTTAGGAAAGGGAGATCGTGTCTAACTAACCTGCTTGACTTTTTTTGAGGATGCAACATCGACAATAGATAATTGCAAAGCATATGGCATGGTTTATTTAGATTTTCAGAAAGCTTTTGACAAAGTCCTGCTAAAAGATTAATTCTCAAATTGAATGCAGGTGGGATTCAAGGAAATGCATGCACATGGATTAGGGAGTGGTTAACATGCAGAAAACAGATTAGAGGAGAAAACTCAAAATGGAGCGAGGTAACCAGTGGTGTACCACAGGGATCATTATTGAGTTCTCTGCTATTCCTAATCTACACTAAGGATTTAGATTCTGGTATAGTAAGCAAACTTGTTATTTACAACAACACAAAAATAGGAGAAGTGGCAAACACTGTTGCAGCAGCAAAGGTCATTCAAAATGATCTACACAGCATTCAGAACTGGGCAAACATATGGCAACTGACATTTAATACAGAAAAGTGTAAGGTACTGCACGCAGGCAATAAAAATGTGCATTATAAATATCATAATATGACACCTATTGAAACAGAAGTGCAGCGCTTAGAACACATATACAAATAGAACTAATCCACTCTTCTATTAAACTGTGAACTTAGTGTTTGATTGAATCCATCTCTGTGTTTGTATAGCCTGGAAACAGGCATCAGTGCCTTGCATAGCTGGACACACTGCCATCATTCACACTGACCACAAGAGGGAGCCAGAGCACCACTGCTGTTTATAATGTAGTAACACAGTAATAAGACAATTGACATAGGCATCAGTTACCTCCCCAGTCAGCCCAGTTCTCCCATTGTTAACACAAAGCTCCTCACATCCAGTCATCTAAACACTACAGTGTGGTCTGTGTCTGTATATGAGCAATACTGAAATTGAAGAAGGAATTTATGAAAAATACCAAGGAGTTTATGTTGACTCAGAAATGTCTTCATCTAGACAATGTGGGGAAGCTATAAAAAGGCCAACAAGATGCTCGGATATATTGTGAGAAGTGTTGAATTTAAATCAAGGGAAGTAATGTTGAAACTTTACAATGCATTAGTAAGACCTCACCTAGAATATTGTGTTCATTTCTGGTCACCACATTACAAAAAGGATATTGCTGCTCTAGAAAGAGTGCAAAGAAGAGTGACCAAAATTATCCCGGGTTTAAAAGGCATGTTGTATGCAGACAGGCCAAAAGAATTTAATCTATTCAGTCTTGAACAAAGAAGACTACACGGCGATCTGATTCAAGCATTAAAAATCCTAAAAGGTATTGACAATGTCGACCCAAGGGACTTTTTCGGCCTGAAAAAAGAAACAAGGACCAAGCATTCAGAACAGAAAATAGGAGGCACTTTTTTACACAGAGAAGTGTGAGGGTCTGGAACCAACTCCCCAGTAATATTTTTGAAGCTGACACCCTGGGATCCTTCAAGAAGCTGCTTGATAAGATTCTGGGATCAATAAGCTACTAACAACTAAATAAGCAAGATGGGCTGAATGGCCTCCTCTCATTTGTAAACTTTCTTATGTTATAGAAGTGGGAGTATTTAAATGCTGTCCAAATGCTCACTGACATTAATCGATAAACTTGACCTTGTTATAATACAAGTTAATACAGACAGCACAGTGAGTCTTTAGAGCAAGGTCAATTCTAGCACATCATGATAATACAATACACACATTTGTGATTTGTTTCCCCAAAGTTGGAGAGTAATTCATTAGTAGAAGTGAAAGATGAGAGATGGTCCAGGTTCAATAACCAGTTTAATGTAGGGAGCACACAGTAAAGTAAAAGCAGGGTTTGCCATAATGCCTCCAGCATCTCATCATGCCTCTTGGTTTACCCACAATATGCAAGTAACAATTACCTGGGAAAGAGCAACGTGCTTCTGAACGGCTAAACCGATGACATTATAGAAACAATCAGGCACTTTCTCCTTTACTAAATATGCAATGCAGAAGAAAGAGGAAATACATGAATCCTCCCTTGCACTGAAAAGAGTTCTTTGTTGTCAATAAAGAGTGCTTTTTGAATGATTTCAGTGGTGGCAGTTTGACAAGAATACATGTCATGTGAAATAAACCAGTCCAAGACGAGACATTGATGCTAATAGTTTTATTGCTTAAAAAGCTTTACAGAAAGAGACAGGCTTTTACCCAGTTTCATGTAACAGCAGATAGTGTTGTTTTGGCAGGACAGCATTTATACTGGTCAACAGTTGGAGCATTTGTTGTCATGAATGCAAATAAAGAGATTTTAAAATAAGTGAGAGATGAAGATAATCTCTACATAAACACAATGTTTTTGTCAGTCTGTGAACAAGGTCTGTCACGGGTCACTTGTGACATCACAGGGTGGCTGTGAGGAGCTGGGAGAAGAAAGGAGTCTACTGGTCAAACCTGACTCGGTGCAGTGATTATGAGCTGGGGCAAATCAATCAAGCAGGCTCTCCAAGTAACGCTTTGTATATGTGCCCATGTGGAGTTGTATTTCTATTCAAACATGTGTGAGCATGTGATCTCACTGAGAATCTGAGACTACATGTTAAATAAGGACACCATTCCATACAATGTAAAGACCTGCTTCATGAGAGGCAGGGAATCACCCAATAGAAAAATAATGTTGTCTCTATTATATATCCTTGAAGAGATTGACCAAATGCACAACAGGGAGCAGCTGTTTTAAACAAGCTGTGAATGGCCTGATAGAAATAAGTATGGGTCTGTAGCTGTGTGTGGGGAGAGGGACCAGAACAGAAAGGTTACAGTGATGCTATAAAAGAAGGTTGCTGGTGTGTTTAAGCTTTGCTTGCAGGTCTGCTGTCAGGTAAACTCCAGCACTGTGATCCCTGGGTGCTGCTGCAGCTCAGTAGTGCTGGCATCGCCTGCAGCGGTAGGTACGCCGGTCTGAAACCAATTGAAGACATTATCAGCAACCTGGGCAGAAAAGCTATTGTTCTGATCCATACCCTACAGAGCATTGCACAGCTAGGTAATGAGATTGTGGGGTGGTAATGGTCAGCATTGTCTAATAATATAGACAATCAGTGTCACACTGAGCTGTAGAATTGAACTCCCTCCCATGTGTAGATAGCATCCTCCACACTCTTTGTATTGCACTCCTTTAAATTACAAATTTGAAAAAAGCTTTGTGTAATTCAGCATGCAATTTCACAATCCCAAAGGGTATGGAATCAACTGCTAAACTGTGGAGCCACCACAACCTCTCAATACAATCCTATCAATAAAAAACACGGAAACCCTCTATACTAGTTCAAATGCCAAACATGCTTCTGAGGTTTTATTCAGAGCAATCCTAGATCAAAGCTCCTCTGTTTTGTCCCCTGCTTTTATATTTTGTTTCACTGAAATGACAAAAGTTCCACAGGAGATTGAGGTCAGTGGACCCTTCTTCTCAACTCAAAGCCAACCCTGACATAATGACCTCCCACAGAGAACTACTGTACACACACCATAAAACAGCAGCAATCCCATTCATCAGATCTCCTGGGATTATTTGTGGAGTTGGTTACTCCAGCATGAGATCACACACATGTAATAAGTTTAAGTATACATTTCTTGATTGCAGGAGACAGGTTAGACTTTCCTCTTTCCAATAAGTTACGAATGACCTCAAATCGATCAATAGTTTGAGACAATGCTGTAGAAAGATGAATCATAAACTCATCTTGATATTTCCAGTTGAAGGATTATGATGGATGGCATCTGTTATAAAACTTATTCCAACAATTCTGTGTCTCTCTTGGAGTTCCATCCATATTTGACCTGGTCGACCTCATGTTCTAAACTGTTATGGAATGACACTTGGTTTTCTATTTCAAATTGTTCTAATATATCCCACAACCAATGTATACAGAAATAATAAGGCATACTCACAGCGAGCGCAGCGGTACCCATGACGGTAGTAGAAATAGTAGTGATAGTGATGAGCTACACAAAAAAAGAAAAGATAATTAGGAACAGTCTATTTTTAACACAGAGCTTCTTAAACCCACTGCCTTCCACACTGTAGCCCAGAACTCAACCCCCTGAGCTACCCAGGGACAGTGGCCCAGTGGTTAATGAAAAGGGCTTGTTATCAGGAGGTTCACATCCCGGCTCAGCCACTCACTCACTGTGTGTGACCCTGAGCAAGTCAAAACGTAAAACTGGAGTCCTATTGTAAGTGACTGCAGCAGCAGTTGTTGATGCATAGTACACCCCCTAGTCTCGAAGGCACTTTGGAGAAAAGCGACTGCTAAAAGACTAATGAATAAAAAAGTAATACTCAGATCCACAAGCATGCACATTGCCTTCCACTCTGCAGGGCACCACTTTCTCTAAACACTGAGCTATCAAACCCATTAACTCCTATACTACAGCCCAGCACTAACCACTAAACTGCTCAAACCCACTACCTTCCACACTGCAGCTCTGCACTCTAGTCACTATGTCACTGAAGCCTCTCAGCAAAGCTACACTGATAAACAATTCATGCCCTGATTGAAAATAATAAATAAAACCCACTGATTGCTGCATAAAATAAAGTAGAATCCATTTACTTACCATAGTAGCATCTGTACCTTACTGTGAAAGATACAAGTGATATATTGAGTTCAATCCATTTGAAGTCACTGCAGTGGCTGCTTTGTACAAGAATGGGGCCTCAGTAGTGTATTAGAGAGCTATATAATTCAAAGGAGTGTCTCTCTATTTGTACATTTCTATTATTGGCAAAATCCAAAGACAGGGCTCCTTCTTTATATCCCCTCCCACAGGATACAGAACACCTCACTATGTGAGTATGTATTAAATAAAGATGGCATTTCATATTAAGAGCAGCTAATTCATACTATTATACAATAATACCCCATTCCATATTCTCAACATCAGCTGTAGGAGGCCCCATTGTTAACATGTATTCATTTCTTGTGACGCGCACAGTACATGTGTATTGTATTGTAGTGTACAGTCACATTTTTATTAAAATATCAGATTCACACTTACCACGAGCACAGATGCTATAATCTGGAAATGAAATAAACATACACCATTAAATACAATTTAAAAATATATATACAATTCATTTCTACATATTAATGTACCATAATAAAATAAAATACTTACAACAGTAAGCTGTTCCAAAGAAAAAGAAAAACAGAAACAGTGGTTATTGGATTTAATAGTTCACTTTATATTCATGTTTGAGTTCCATTTACTGGAATGTTTTCTGTTCCTCTGAGAATATCAGTTGATTTTGATAGCTGTTACAGGCTTAATGAAGACACCAAGGGGCACATTTCAAAGTGTTTCCTCCAGTCTGTCCAAAACTATGAAACCACTCCATAGTAGAATATGTTGTAATACTGAAGTGTTTCTCAATGTCTTCAATCAATTGACCTTCAGTCTACAATCCATGCAGTTCACCCAAACCAGGAGCCAGCTCCAGAGAGACAAACACTTACTTCTGTAGTATCTTTTGGACAGGGCATCCTTCTTCACTACCATGGACTGTGTCAGGACCACTTCAGAATCCACTTCAGGAGACAGAAAGCACGTGAAGATCATTAAACAAACAGTAGGTTGCATCCCTTCTATTTAAACACAGACCATGTTGAGGAACTTTCCAAATTTGGATTAGGATTTCAATGTACATTAAAGAAGATTGCTGAACAGTAAGGAGCTTCAGATTTCATTTTGTTAGAGTGTGTGTTACAATGTTTTCACCTGAGTTCAGGAGCTGCTCTTCAGTTCTAGTTGCCTGTCTTAGATATATGTACATAATGTAGGCTGGATCAGTCAAAGTGTCTTTATAGAAGAGCCAGTGACTGGATCACGCTTCCTTCTGCTTTCAATTCACTGCTATGCACTAGATGGTGATGGCACTTACTAACAGAAAGATATTTCAGTCTGCATTACATATGAAAAGAATCACACAGACTTATGCACAAAACAACTGTGGTGAACTATGAAAGGTGCTATATAAAATAAATATTGATTGATAAAAAGGTAAGGGAACAGGACAACCTTTTAGTCAAGTTATTATATCTCAGTTGGGCGATCCTTCTTACTGACATTTAAGGTGATCAATTAATACAATACGTCTTATTAAAGGTGCTGCATCAACACATTTAAATGCACATGTTAAATGCAAACAGGTGAAATATTTTCAAAGTGTATATCCCTCAAACTTTGTGTTTTCCTCTTCCGCATCAGTGTGACAGACAGACAGACAGACAGACAGACAGACAGACAGACAGACAGACAGACAGACAGACAGACACTCAACCGAAGAAGCTACAGGCTTTCTGTACTCACTGTCAGCTCTTTTCTCCATCATATTGTCTCCTATCAGGTAAAACAGAAATAGGTTTATACAGTTAGACGTACATTAGGAAACAGATCTGGGCACTTTGTGTTAGTGCCAGTAGAGAAACAGCAGCTAAATATGCTCAGATTCACTGGGGTTTGGCCTTAAGTCTATCATCTGTAATTCACAAGGTTTAACGTTGTACCCACACACTACCCAGACGTGCTTTTCAAAGGACTCACCCAACTCCCGCTCTCCTTTGAGTCCATCACTGTCCAGTTCAGCATCACTGTCACCTGAATCCTCTGCCTCTGGAACAGGGAGAAGAGAGCTTCATGAAGCAATGAAGGATTCCCTCGACTGCAGTGAACAGCTTCATAGGACACTCAACACAGGGAGGCAGAGAGTTCCCCATTACATTGCAATGCAGAGCTGTGAGGTTTAACCAGGAGATTTCTGGATATACAGTAGCCCTTGATGTTATGCATGATAAGCGATGATTAGTCAGGTTAAGTTTCTAAACAAATGTGTGGTCTGTCCAGGACTGTGCTTTTTTGTCATTGCTTAACTTAAATCCTGCAAATAAGAAACTTTCTTTCTTTCTTTCTTTCTTTCTTTCTTTCTTTCTTTCTTTCTTTCTTTCCTTACCCAGTGCTCTCTTGTTCTCCAGTGCTCCTTCCTGCTCCTCTGAGTCTTCCAAAGTGTTGCTGAGATCTGTAAACACAGGCTGTGGTTACATTTTTAATGAGAGCAGTCCTGTGTTGTATCCAGTGCTATGAAAGGAATGACAGCATGGAATGGAGAATGCAAACAGACCGATTAGGAAAACTGGGATTTTTTAAAATTGTATTAAGATTTTTGTATCTGTATTGAAAACATGTAATTATGGTCATAAAATTCTGCACTTTTGTTAATAACTGCAACAGTGTAGAATAGTTGAATTAATATTATATAAATAAACCACTTTAAAGTGCCACATATTATATAAGGCAAAGAATTGTAATAAATCAACTTGCAGTAAACAGTTTGCATTTTTAATATCTCTTAAATAAATTATTATATTAAATCTGCTGTATAAAAAGTGGTTTGAATATTAGCACAATAAATGAAAGAGCAGGTCTATATGTTTCAAGGATATGTATATTTTGTGAAAAAGGTAAATCAAACTGAATGAACATTTTAAAATCTCAGTGTATTTTATTCACACCCTGCAATGGTTTATAGAAGAGATGAGCAGGAGGCAAGATCGACTCGAAGGAAAATTTCAAATGCAAACCTTGATTTGTTTTCCCCCCCCCCCCAATATATTTAAATATTTACTGTTTATGACTGTTTCATTTCTAATAAGTTCTTACAAATGATAAGAAACGACGAGTTGATTTGGCTATTCACGTGGATAAGCCACAGCTGCATTTTACAGTACCAGGGAATCCTTCTGGTCTGAAGCAGCCTCTTAATAAGGGGTCCCCATGGTGGGAGGTGGTTGATGCAACACATGGGAGTTTTCAAGTTCTTTAAATGCTGTGCCTTATTCTAGTGGAGTACAGGCTCATCAAATCAATCCCCAAGACAAGTAGACAAACCTCTGTGTTGAGAATATAGGATTGAGTTCTGGAAGAATGGATCTTACCCAGTTCTCTCTTGCTGGCCTGGTAACCATCATCTCCCAGCTCTTCAGAGTCCTCAAGGAGGCTCCTTGCATCTGCACACAGAGGAAATGGAGGGGGTGGAATCATTATTTTAAATGGCAATGTACAAATTAAGAACAAAGAAGGATATTCTTATGGTAAGTTGATTATTCAATGATGCAGCATTGAGGAAAAGCCTGCCTTCTCCACTATGTTATCCCATGGAAGACTGTCTGCTATCTCCCTACCCTTCTGTTATTCTGATGAAAGTCAGTCAATGCCATCTCTTCCCCCATTTATTTTAGGTTGAAGGCAATCAATGCAATCCCTCCCTCCCTCCCCATGTTACTCAGGAGAAAGGCAGTCTTACCAGCCCCTGACAGAAGACATGCTGTCAGGACCGAGAGGAGAATGGCTCTTGTAGTCCAGGCTTTCATCTTGACAAGGTGCTGATGCTGCTTTTCCACTCTTCAGCTGCTCTGGTCCCTCCACCCTGCTCTGTTTTATACCCTCTCCCAGGCAAATGCACTCCTTCACCACTAAACCCTCATCAAGGACCCTTTCTTTCTCTACACTGTGATACTGTGTGATGCCCTCCTCTTCCAAATTTCCATACTTCACTTGAAAACTATTTCCTCTATACCCTATGATCCAAATCTATTGACACAGTGTCAGTGATCTTCATTGTTCTCTTAACACAGAGCAGGATCAGTGCTGGGATCAGCAGGTGCAGACAGGTGGCCCCATATACAGTATTAAAGGCAATAGAATGATTAGTTATCAGTCATGCAAAATGAAGCCTTCTCTGGAATTTCATATCTACAGCACAGTACTGCAAACACCTGGCTCACAAACATGTTCATTATACCAGGTGTTGTGGTTGAGCTGCTTCTTTCATTAGCAAATCAATCAGCTGCTGTACAGTGTGGAGTGCATGTGTCTTATTGAAACATTTCACAAATGTATTACCAAGTCTCTTTTTAGAAGGAAAAAAGTAGGATTGAAATACACAGTGGGTGTGAGAGAAAGACCTTGGTGTTGTGATAGACTCATTTCTACCAGCAACAGGGATGCAATCATAAAGGTGAAGACTAATCCCGGGGCTTAAAGGAACGAGCTGTGAAGAGGGTACTGAATTTGTTTAGCTTGAACACAGAACAATTAGGCGGACTTGACTGAAGTCTTTAAAAACTTGAAAGGTGTTGACAAAGTTAACCCAAACTAATACCTCAAGCATAGCACTGACACCAGGGTCAGAGGGCACTGTTGGAAATTAAGTGTGGATAGCTATAGGACGGAGGGTAGGAGACACCTTCTCACAGAGTGTGGTGAGGGGATGGAATGGGTTACCAAGTCATGTTGTTAGGGCTGGGATCCTTTAAGACCCGACTTAACAGGTTTGAGATCAATCAGCTGCTGCACTGATGGGCCGAATGTCCTCCCTGGTTCTGTGTTCTGAATTCTGGATCTCCAGTGTGCTGGCATTGATTGGTAACTCCTCTCCAGAGTCAGTTGTTTTCCTTGTACACTCAACCAATCCTAAATATGCTGAGAGAACAGTTGAGGGAACTAAATCAATTCAGTCTGGAACAAAAAAAGACTAGAGGAGACTAAAAAGCTTTTAAAAAGTTGGAGTTAACTGTAGTCACTCTTTTAAGCACAGCAGAGAGACCAGGACTAGAGTACACAGTTATAAACTGAGTGGAGACAGACTTAGGACAGAGGTTAGGAGACACATCTTCTCACAGTAAGTTACTTAACCTCCTTGTTCTCCGTCCTTCGGATGAGATGTAAAACCGAGGTCCTATTGGAAGTGACTCTGCAGCAGAAATTGTTGGTGTATAGTTCATTCCCTAGTCTGTGTAGTTGCTTTGGATAACAGCGTCTGCTAATTGACACATTTATTATTACACCCAGAGTCAAAAAGGGCTCGGGTTGACGTGCTCCTCCGACTGGGCAACATCCCTTGCAGTGGAGTTAACAGACAATCAACAGACAAGAGAACTGAATCTATTTAGCCTGGAACAAAGAAGGATTAGAGGAGACACTTCTCACAGAGTTGGGAGTGTTTGAAATGGGTCACTAGAATGGTGCTGCTGCAGAGTCATTAGGATGTCTTTAAAAGCCAACTAGATGAAAGCCAGGGATCAGTCAGCTACTAGAAAAGTATTGACGCATTAAATTCCCTGATTTTGTTCATAACTTTTCTTATATTATTAAATCAATGCCCTATTGTAAGTGACTCTGCATATAATGCACAGTTCACAGCCTACCTCTGTAAAGTACTGTGAGATGGTGGTCCACTATGAAAGGTGCTATATAAAAATAATGATATTATTATTATATTATTACAAGCTAAAAAGATTATTATTTATTTATTTCTTAGCAGACACCCTTATCCGTCTTACAACATTTGGAATTCAAAGAGAAAGAATAAATATGGTGTTTAACTTGTAATGCAATATATGAACATGTGAGCCTCCACACCTTGCATTACACTCAAATGCAGGTGCATAAGCTTCTATATGAAACCAAAGGAGTAACTGCACCTGCACAGAAAACAGCACATACTCAAGTATAAGCGCATGCGTCAATTCCTAGTGAGTATACGGTAATAAAACTAAACTTGATCTCATTGCTAAACATTACTACAGTACTAGCTTCAATAATTCCTTTAAACAAACCTCTCCCAATTCCAATAATATGACATTATTAGTACATAAATAGGTTACTTTTTAATTAACCAACCATTAAGAACACAATGAACAATGTTTGATAGTTTTAATGAGCTCGTTGCTAACAGTTACTAGACTAAACAAGCAGCACTTCAAATGAAGCGTGACCACTGCTCCCACTGAACACCTGATTGTGCATTTCAAAGGAACTTTGATGGATATCACATCACTGATGCATGTGCTGAAATATGGAAATATAAAAAACAAATGTGTCACCAGTAGTTCAATTGCTTTTTGAGTAATGGCTTCTTTCTTGCCACCCATCCATACAGGCCAGCTTTGTGTAGGGACTGGCTTATTGTTGATGTGTGAATGCTGACTCCCACCTTAGACACAGAACTTTGCAGATCTCTCAATGGTCATTGGTGGCTTCAGTGACATCCCGAACCAGTTTCCTGCTTGTCCAGCTGCTCAGTTTGGGAGGGCGACCTGATCTGGGTAGTGTCTGGGTGGTATGATGCATCTTCCACTTCTTAATGATGGCCTTCACTGTGCTGAGAGGGATAATCAGAGCCTTTGAAATGTTCTTGTACCCTTCTCTGTGCCTCTCTACCACTTTATCCCTGACTTGTATCAAAAGCTCCTTGGTCTTCATGGTTGCTTTGTTGGTTCACTATGTGAGTTGCAGCTTGAAAGTCTTTATATGCCTGAATGTAATTATCTACAAGTTAAACCACTTTGAGTACATACAGGCTAAAACTATTTCACTAATTTTGTGACCTTTAACTTTATCAATGTGGAGTAGTTTGTGTAGATTCTACATGTAAAGTCTAATTTGAAAGCGTCGTGGAGTACGCTCAGGTGCCAACAAAATGTGAAAACTTTGTAGGGGGGTGAATACTTCTGCAAACCACTGGAATTGCTTAATAAAAATATCTTGCGCAAAATGCTTTTTCGGGTTCCCATTCGCTCAGTTTACTTTACTTGAGAAAACCTGGCTTTCATCAGACGTCATGTAAATGAAGGGGAAAGGTAGGGGTTGCCATATAAATTAGCCATGTGTAAAGTTCTTGTGCTGTTTTCACAGATGGCTCATGAAAATGTTGTTTCCATGCACAGAGAACTGGTACACGAGAGAATCTAAGCTGATGTAATAAAGCTGTGATTTCTAAATACCTCGTGCCTGTTTGTTTAATAGAGTCCCCCAGAGAGAGAGGGGAGTATTCAACACATCAGGAGCAGAAATCACCTTGTTAAGAAGCAATGGTATGCAGCCCATTAAAGTGCTAAAAGGTCTCTGGCACACCCTGCTGGAAACAGTATTGATTTTCCACTTCAAGCTGCCCGCATGATAACTGTGGTATACTGTGCTGCGTCTTGAGGTACCGCAGATTCACCATGGTATCAGGGAAGATTCCACACAACACACTGCAAGAGGCTGAGCAATGCAGGAGGAAAAAAAAGAGAAACTTGCACTCATAATAACAATCTATTTAATATATTACTAATGTGATGTAACACAATCAGAATGCTCAACAACATGATGAACACAGATTTTGGTGAGTTTTTGATCTGAACAGATTGTGATTAGGGGTGACCCTATTTATCAAGCAAGTTTATTCTTTTGTTTTCAGTTAATATTTCTGTATTTAGTCGAATGCACTCCTGTTGTTTAGGTGTCCCCAAGTGTCTGCATTTCTGAGAATGTTCTCAAGTCCTGTAAGAGCCTGCAACTGACTTAACTTCTTCACACTAAGTGCAGGGATAGGATTACACATATGTGTGAATGTTATGGTGTCTTGTGCGGTTTCCTAACTGACTGAATCTCTTCCCACAAACAGCACAGTGATAACGTTTCTCTCCTGTGTGAATGCGCTGGTGCCTTTTAAGCAGTGATATATGATTGAAACTCTTCCCACAATCAGCCCAGGAACACGGAGTCCCTCCTGTGGGATTTCCGTTGTGAGTTTTAGGAACATCTAATTGACAGGAACTCTTCCCACCTTTAATAGTATGAGGTAAGGTCTTCAAGTTGCCCTGGGTTTCAGAATTGTTAAAACATACAGAATGTGCCGTCTCTGTACTCTCCACAGTAAGTGGGTGTCTGTCTTGTAAAGAAGGAATTGTAACTGAGTGAGTTCTCAATGTCTTCACATTTTCTTCTTGGGGTGTTGTTTCTCTGTGTTTCTTACACTGTGGTTTGCCTCTAGAAGCGTTTTTGCACTGGGGTGATAGAGTGGAGTCGTGTTCTCCTTCATCTACTTTAGAAGCTAAAGAAAGAAAGAGAAGAGAGACAAAGGTTATTGTACAGCATTCTTCCACATGCACTGTTCTGAACACAAGTGAATGAGCAGTTCAGTGATTGGTTGCTTGAGATGAGGTGGATTCATTCACCAGTTAGTGTCCCGCAAGTTTCAGTCACAGCAAAAATGATGTCAACATGTCAGCCAAGTGGAAAATGAAAAAACATGCTTTTTTTAATGTTTAAAATGGAATATTTTAAATCGAGCCAACAGAGCATCATGAAAAATCCTATTTAGTACCTGCATTTTGATAGTACTGCAATGTATCTAATATTTAATTTGTTTTTTGATAATTAATAATTAATATAGAAATTATCTGTTGAGCTGGTCTGCTGTACAGAACACCTCCACACACATATTTACTGTACTGTGACAATAATAACACAGCAATGCTTACTGTGAGACACACAAAAGTGAAATGTGGCATTGCGAGCAAACATTACAGTCCTCGGGATAGTTGCAGTGAGATGAGCGTTTAAAAATGATATTGTATTTGCATAAAGTGTAAGAAATAAAATAAGACTCATGTTGGTGATCCTGCTGCATACATTCTCCACAGAAATTCTCTACTGAAATGTTTCTTCTGGTGACGCTGAGCAACCCGACTGGATTTGGCATCACCCAGTGATGGGACATGTGATCCCTGCAGCTCTGTAAAGCTGTGGGAGCAGAACTGCAAACAGCCTACCAGGAATGAGGAAAGGCAAAGATCTAACACAGGGGTGTCCATCCAGACACAGGAGTATCACTTTATATAACTGAACCTGTTCAATGTGGAGTGGAATGGCCTCCAGGAGCGTGATTGGACACCGCTGATCTCACAACATTCTAAAGAGGCGTGGCAGCGGCTGCACATCTAGCAGGTGCCTCAGAAGCAAGCACAGTGATGTCCTTGTTGACATAGTGGTTGGGCAGCTCCCCTTGGTTAAAATATGAATCTCAAGCACACTGCTGGTGTTCAGTACCAGTTTCTGCAGGATGAATAGGCAGCTCAATGCTGCTTGTTTTGTAAGATTACCTCTAAATCCCAGTTCACATTCAGATGGAGAGTCATCACACAGGTTGGATCCCAGTTTGTTGTTCTCCTCAAGTGTACAGACATGATTTTCATGAGGAAGTTCCTCTGCGATGGGGACACATTCCTGCTCTATGAATTCCTCTTTAATAGGAACACATTCCTGTTGAGGGACCTCTTCATCTTTAACACATGCCAGCTCTGTAACCTGCATTAAACTTGCACAGCACTCCTGCTTCTATCTTTGGCCCTTCCTGTGCTTCAGATTCAGGGATAGCGTGGCTCTCTTTGGGATCTGTGGGAAACAAAACTGTATACAATTAGATTTCTTACTTACCAGCTAGGTTTGTTAGTTGCTTTGATCAGGGATTTAAAGTTACTGTTCCTCAGTTATTTCGTATAGGGGTGAGCCGGTATAATAGTTTGGTGGTTTAGGTACATGATGGCATTGATACCATTCCTGTTATTCTACATTGCAATTATTGGTTAACGCTGTGTTTGTGTTCCTATGAACAAAGTGAAGGAAAAGGCATTTTCATATGAACATCTTTTTATTCTACGTCCTGTACAAAACAAGACTCAGTGCTGCTGGGCTTTCTCACCTCCTGTAGCCTCACACTGGAGCATTGCATCCACTTCTACCTCCCTGTCAATCACCATCATGACCGCCGTTCTGCCTTTGCATTGTTCTAATGCAAACATCCATTTCTCTACTGCAAACATGCTTAGAAACCAAGCCAGGAGACTTGCAGTCTTAGCAAAGTGTCTGAGGAATGTCTTTTTGTTACCTGATACAGTATTGAGAATGGTTTTGAAGGAAATGGTCAATGCAGGATGTAAGTTGAGCAGACAAGCGACTACAGCAGGATAGCCTGCTTATTCTCAAAGCAGTTTCATTTAAACAGGTGATTTACACAACTCAAACTTTTTAAAGTGCAGCAATATGTTTTTTGTACAAACTCCACATGTGTAATAATCATTAGCAACAACACTGGAAGCTTACTTGAGCAACGTCACATGACCTGTAGATATAAATCCAATAACATCCCTTGTAGTATTAAAATACATTTGTAATGGTGTGGCTCTCCCTATTGTATGTATCCCGTGCAAACTCATCTCTGCTCTTAAATAATAAACTGGATTAGTAAATGTTTATAAGCAATATGAGCGATCGTTTCCTAATTCTGCTTACCATCAGCTGAACAAAGTACTTTATTTAGAGACTCAATCTAGAGACTCAATAAAATGATACAATTCAGTTGACACCTTACTGTGTTGTATTTACTTCCTCCAACTTCAATCCTTAATTGAACTTGTGGAACCACTCGGGTCCAAAATCTTACACCAGGTTGGTGCAGGCAGGGTGCTGCTGCCGCCCCTTTATTCACATTGTCTTAAGAGAAATTCTAACCAAAATCTTTCCAATGAAGGAAGTTTAAGGTGTTTGATTGACCAAGCAATAACACACAATAACATCAATCTTACCTTGAAATATTAAAGGTTGTTTAATGTCTGCATGTGTAGCGTTTATACACCCTCGCAAAGCTTTCAGCTCGCTCTCTGATATTTCCAATCTCAGCTTCAGACTTTCATTCTCTTTCTCCTTTTTGTTCCATTTCCACTCTGAATTCAGTGAATTTGCTGCCGACAGCTTTAGTAATCGCGCACAAGACGGTGTGTAGAGCCGCTTTCACTGCGTGCTCGATGGTAGAGGCGAGCTCGTCTTGAAAGAGCGACACGGACACGCTGACGCGTCCATCTTCACTGGTTTGAGTTTCACACTGGTCTAGCGGAATCCTCTTTTCAATCAGAAACACCGCCTGCGGTTTGTATTTAGTAATATTTATTTTTTACTGTAGCCTTCCCATTCAAATATATTCATCACTTCTTCTGGTGTGATAAAGAAAGAACACAAACAACAGGCTTTGCAAGGAGTAACTTTACTTTGGTCTTTCAGAATCGCGCAGAGCTCTGCTGGAGCTTCAACGCGTTTGTTTCTCAGTAAATCATCTCATTGAAAAGCTCGACTTGTCTGTAGCTGCGACTGACGCGCTCCGCTTTGTGTGTGAAATTCAACACAGAAAAGGGATGCTTTCCTTTTCACGGAACTCCGTGCAGGTAATAAACAAACACAAAAATCACTAATTATTAGAAAACATTTCATCCCAGCCTAAATACTTTAAACAGCAGGAGACAGCGTGTTGTAAAATCATCACTGACTGCAGCCACCTCTCCACACATGAACAAAACAAACCTCTCTATTTCCTGCACTGAAATGAAAGCGTCACTAGCAGAAGGCGGGTCTGGTTGGAGTCATCGCGTATTATTGGCTGTAGAAACACTCTATTCCCAGCATGTGAGTCTGATTGGCTGTAGAAACACTCTATCCCCAGCATGTGAGTCTGATTGGCTGTAGAAACACTCCATCCCCAGCATGTGAGTCTGATTGGCTGGCCTCCCTGTCGAGGCGGTTATGAAACTGGATGTCAGAGTTCGCCATGTTGGCTCTTTCAGCGCTGTGTTCAATGCGATGCATTCAGGCGCGTTAAGTAAGTGAGCCGCTCAGAAAGCACACGGAGCTGAATTTAAATGACTTAACGCTCTGCTACAGGAGAGCGCTGAGCGACTTTTAAAAATGGAGAATAATAATGATTTGCTTGTTAGTGTTTGTGAGGTGATGGTTGATGAAATGGCCCCGTGTGAAGTTACTGTCCCCTGCTGGACCTCGCTGAGTTCGGCGCTCTGTTTGGACTGAACCTCATATCTGTCTGTGTTTAATACCGACAATACCGACGTTAATAATGAACATTATGAATAATATTAATACTACAAGCCTAATAATAATACATTAATAAATATAAAACAGCTCTACATTTAAAAAGAAAAATGAAATTAAATTATACAAATTCGAAAACAACCATTTTCACATTATTGTCTACATGCATCATCTCAAATAATTACAATGTCATTTATCAGACCCTTCGGCGTTGTCTTTTGAAGAATTAAACCTGCCAGACCGAACGCAGGCTAACAGTCAATCAATCAATCAATCAATCAATTAATTAATCATATATATTTTCTATAGCGCCCGATATGCGCTTCACAAAATCTACTTCAAAACAAGAAAATATCTAATTGTAAGGCTGGTCGAACAAAATAAGTCTTCAGTGTAATTTTAAACAAAGAGCGCTTTCCAGGATTTAAGATGCTTTAGAGAGACAGAATATTGGAATTTGCCGCCGAAACTGGGGGATAAAACTGCCTGTGATCAAAGTCATAACGTATTTGGGAGAAAAGAAAACGGATCATCTCTGATTTGCAACGTTTCCATGGTTCGGCCCGGCCACTGCCGTGTGACTGGTTAAAATGATGTTCAGCTTTTTTTCTGCTGCTTGGTAATTCAGTCCTGAGGCAGCTGTAGCAGAGTGGCGCAGCGGAAGCGTGCTGGGCCCATAACCCAGAGGTCGATGGATCGAAACCATCCTCTGCTAGCTTGTTTTTCTTCTGTTAGCAAAGTAGTTTTTTTAAATATTAACTGAAGCAATTAATTAATATTACATATTGTAATCAAGGATGATATAATGCGCAAAGATACTTGTCTCATAAGAGCTGAAATAAATTATAGCGCGTTGATATTATGTTACTAACGGATTGTTTAGAAATGTACGTAATTATATTACAACTATTCTAAAAAAGAATGTTATCTCGAAAAAGGAGGCTTGACAAGCCGAAATTGCTCAGCTGGGAGAGCGTTAGACTGAAGATCTAAAGGTCCCTGGTTCGATCCCGGGTTTCGGCAAACAACTAGGTATCTCCTAGTTCCATGCTCCCAGTCTCTTAGTTCCTCACCCTTTTTATACCTCAAAGCCCTTCTAATTCCAGGTGTGTACAGGTACCTGCAATTGTTTGGGGCGGGACCTGAGGTCCGTGTGCACAGTGCTTCTGATAAACAAAACAAAAAATACTTTAATTACGAACTCCGTTTCACCCGTGCACCAAACAGAACAGACAAATAATAATCAACACAGCAAAAACACAGTGCAAAGCAAACAGAAAATTATGAAAAGAAAAAAAACGATCTAAATAAAATATTCACACAATACTAATTAATACGTGCAGAAAATAAATAAATAAACACAGGCATATGATTCCCAGCCAATACAACTGTGTTTATGCCCACGTTTCAAATAATGAAATTTCTAAAAGCAAATCGTATTGTTTTATGTTTTCTTTACTTTTAAAGCTGAGAATCAAACACACTTCCGACAACTTCATAGCCCTGCTGGCTACGAACAAGTATTGAGTCGGCTGTTTCCCATGACCCTGGTGATACCCCGTGTTTTCCTAGTATCAGCGTCGGCATTACCATGTGTTTGGCATGCTTGCTGTACACTCTAGCATTGCATAACAAGCTGCCATTACAGCTGGACTTCGTGGCGCAACGGCAGCGCGTCTGACTCCAGATCAGAAGGTTGAGTGTTCAAATCACGTCGAGGTCAAAGCCGCCTTTGTTTTTATTCCGCACTATTTCATTTTTTAACGTGTTTGAATTTGACTGTTTCCGGACATTTATTTATACAATTTAGCCTATACAACATATTGGTTGTATAGCGATCAAACAGATATTTATTATATTGCGATTCATTTGTATGTTTCATTTGATACAGCACAATAAACTAAAGTGAATCCGAAATTACTGTTGACCAGTCTTCATTGACACAGTTGGGTAATAAAGTCATATTAACACTTCCTTGCATGAGATAGTTAAAATGTGTGTAACCTTTCAGTAAGTATTTTAAATTCATTTGGGAAGGTTTAAGATTGTGAAGAAGTTTAAATATGCTGCGCATTTGCGCATTGGGAACTTTGCATAATGACGTTTTTATTAATGCCACTTTCTTGCGGACAGTAGTCAGGGTGATGATACAAGACCAGAGCCAATAAACCTGTTATTTGCTTGTCCTTTCACTACCATATTCTATTGTGCTTGTTCAGAATACGCGTGAATCCTGAAAACATCTCGTTAATATTTAAACAAAGCCAGCAGTCACTTTATTGATCACCCTGTGGATTAACCGCTATTGGAATACAGATGATTGTGTTAAAGATGTTAATAGACTTTCTATGTACACGTTTTAGAGCTAAGCGTTTCTTGAGGCAGTTCAAGCGCGGCACTTTCAGGCAACCAGTTCCAGTGTTTGCCTTTTGGACTTACTCTGGAAGGAATACAAAAAAAAAAATTGTTGAGAACCGCATTTGGGAGAAAACTTAACAGTTTCGAAAAGCATTTGTAAAGGCAACGGATTCTATTATGGTGTTGCCGAGCTGTTGAACGTTTTTCATTACAGGTTTACTGGATTGCCAAAAAGAATGCTATCTCGAAACATCAGTCTTGTCACGCCGAAATAGCTCAGTTGGGAGAGCGTTAGACTGAAGATCTAAAGGTCCCTGGTTCGATCCCGGGTTTCGGCAAACAACGAAACGATATTGGTTTTGTATTATTTTGAACTAAAAAAACAGAGCACATTCATTCTTCAGCGTAATTGGATGAAATAACAGCGTATCAGAGTGCCATTTTCTAATGTTATTAAGAAATGCAAAAAACATCGTCCCTGGGTGGCTTGAACCACCAACCTTTCGGTTAACAGCCGAACGCGCTAACCGATTGCGCCACAGAGACCAACCTGTTAAGCAGCCAAAGCATACGGGAGTGATGAGCAAGGCGAGATGCTGCAGAACGTGATCGGGGGAGCAGAACTCATCAGAACCTGAGATCACATCTAAGAAGAAAGCAACACGGGGCAGGAAAGTCTATGTAATCGATTATGGAAGCACAGCATATGTCGTTTTGTTAGATAACACCCTGGGAGACAACAGAGCAGTGTGTGTAAATAGCTACAATGGAAACCATATACTTACGACTTAATTTTGATACAGAACTGTGGTCATGTGTAATCTGTTTTCATTATGATAAGAAAACTACAGTTCAGTGGATTATATTTGGAATCTTTGGTTCTGTCATTCACTTTTTTCTCAAATAAGATGACAAATTAATAGCTCAGTTGGTTACAGTGAAAGACACCTCGAAAAGACAGCCCGGCTAGCTCAGTCGGTAGAGCATGAGACTCTTAATCTCAGGGTCGTGGGTTCGAGCCCCACGTTGGGCGTCCTTTTTAAATACAAATTGAAGATGTTTCTTCGAGACAACGGAGCAAAGTCTGATTCTGTTCACATTGTATACAGTATTGCAACAAAATTACTTATTGGTCATTGTCAAATAGCAATTGCTATTGTAAAAAGCATGCATCGTTTATAGCTATAACGAAATTGAAATAAATAATCTTACTTTTTTGGGTTGACTTCAATCCGTTTCTTTTTTTTAGAATTGTCTTAGCATCATTCATGGAGCATCAGTTGGTATGTGCGTAATAAACCCAATCGGGCCTTGATACGACCCCCTAGTGTGTGCTGAAATAAATAATGCGGTTTTCTACATTAACAAACGCAGCTTGTCACAATGGCCGAGTGGTCTAAGGCGCCAGACTCAAGGACTCTGTCGTTCTAAAGAATTGTGTGTCCTGTTCTCTGAATGGAGGCGTGGGTTCAAATCCCGCTTCTGATAGTTGACTTTTACTTATTTTTAAAAATAATAAATTTCAGCACTCAATACCATTTTAATTTCCATTTTAAATCGGACTAAAATAGTGTTCCTAACACAGATTGCATTTTTGTTGTAAACAGACTAATTGTTAACGTCAATGAAAAATATTTTGTGTCCAAACATGTTATTTAACTTGATTGTTTTAAAATTCCAAATAACATATTACTTTGAAAAACATCTCCGTCGACCACTGGATCGTGGTCTCAGGCTGGGATGTGGACCATTGAGAACAGTATAAACCATCTATTACTAGACGCAGCTTACAGGAGAAATGCCCTCGTTTAACATGCTAGGATGATCGACTTCGGCATTCTCCAACTGCTGTTTACATTTTCTAACACGTTATGAGGAAGAACAATATATTGGTGTCCAAACATGTGTTATTTAATTTGATTGTTTTAATATTCCAAATAACATATTACTTTGAAAAACATATATATTTTTTAATACAGTCCTATTTGAGTATTTAAAATATGGTTATATTCAAATGCCAGCAACGGTGTGTTAATTTAACGGAGCGCCTAACGCCGCTCGGAACGTTCGCATTTTTAAATCCTAACGGTCTCTCCTCAGCTGAGCGGAATGTTCACGAGCCGGTTGCCTAGCAGCGTCTTCCCCTCCTTCTCTGCCCCGCCGTCTCGCCCTCTCTCGTTGCTCCAGCTAGGAGTTCAAATTTAGCTTCGTTATATTAGCGCAATTCTTTACTTACTTTTACAAATTAGCTTATTAGGGACTTCGTGTTTTTAAGATGGTTCAGGTGCAGTCCGGACAGACTGACTGGAGCATCATTACAGTATACCGCACTGCGCTCAGCTTTGTGTGGCCGCTGATACACAAAATAATGAACGACTGTTTAAATAAATCACATGTATTGCTTTTTAATGCTAAATATGTATCTGGTATTCTAAGTATTATCAACAAATAATAATTCAGCTCTATTCATATTCAGAATGTAATACAGTATTAAAACTATCAAACTGACTGGAAACATGGAACACATTAATTGCGATCGATTCGATACCAATAGGATTACATAAGAGCTGTTGTGTATAGACAATGTCAGAAACGCCGAAATGAACACGGACGGTCTTTATTAAGGGCTGACTCGTTTAGATGTTCGAGAGATCTAGGTGTACTGGACAAATCTACTGGATTTTTTTCCAAATCGTAAGTGTACCGCCTGTGATAATACATTTAAAACTAAGAAAATGCACAAGCCATACAAAAAAAAGAGTACAGTATCTTACAAGTGATTGTGCTTCAGCTCATGTCATTAATGTGATTTCTTGTCCTAGCCATTTGCAATATGATGGTAAAACTACTAGACAGTTACAATTGCGCATTAATGAGCGAACATAAAAGTTCAATTAGGAGAAAATATATTCATCCACCACTAGCTAGACATTTTGTAGATGCCAAACATTCCGTTTCAGATCTTAAATTCTGTGGCATACAAACATTTTCAAGATCGCAGTGGTGGTAATGTCACGGGTGACGAATGTGTTGATTATTATTTTATTCAGTGTTATCACTTATGATTTTTGAATTTTAATTGGATTGGTTTTCCTTTTTTGCACAGTTTGTTTATTTGAATTAGTGTTTTATTTTTGAGCATTAGATGCATTTTAATGTGTATTTGTTCACTTAACCATACGTCATCCACTCTCTGGTCCAGACCTCCTCTTAGGGCTCCTGTCCAGACGCCTGTTCATAGGGTGCTGCGCTTCAGCTGAAGTCCTCAGGAGAGATCCTGATTTCCTGACATAAACCACGAACGCAAAGGTTCTTGTCAGTACCTCTTTTCAAATGTCTTCAATCGCCAAATTCCGCAGTCCTCCCAGAGTGAGTCTACGAGAAAAAATAACAAAACAAAACTGACACTGTCCGTGCACAAAAAAAACCCCAACCACTCGCTGTCTAATCTCGTCCTCTTTATTTTCGTTTACTTCCCTCAGCTTCTCTCTCTTTCCTATTCCGGTATCTCCTAGTTCCATGCTCCCAGTCTCTTAGTTCCTCACCCTTTTTATACCTCAAAGCCCTTCTAATTCCAGGTGTGTACAGGTACCAGCAATTGTTTGGGGCGGGACCTGAGGTCCGTGTGCTCACTGCTTGTGATAAACAAAATAAAAAAATACTTTAATTACGAACTCCGTTTCACCCGTGCACCAAACAAAACAGACAAATAATAATCAACACAGCAAAAACACAGTGCAAAGCAAACAGAAAATTATGAAAATTATGAAAAGAAAAAAAACGATCTAAATAAAATGTTCACACACGATCTAAATAAAATATTCACACAATACTAATTAATACGTGCAGAAAATAAATAAATAAACACAGGCATATGATTCCCAGCCAATACAACTGTGTTTATGCCCACGTTTCAAATAATGAAATTTCTAAAAGCAAATCGTATTGTTTTATGTTTTCTTTACTTTAAAGCTGAGAATCAAACACACTTCCGACAACTTCATAGCCCTGCTGGCTACGAACAAGTATTGAGTCGGCTGTTTCCCATGACCCTGGTGATACCCCGTGTTTTCCTAGTATCAGCGTCGGCATTACCATGTGTTTGGCATGCTTGCTGTACACTCTAGCATTGCATAACAAGCTGCCATTACAGCTGGACTCCGTGGCGCAACGGCAGCGCGTCAGACTCCAGATCAGAAGGTTGCGTGTTCAAATCACGTCGAGGTCAAAGCCGCCTTTCTTTTTATTCCGCACTATTTCATTTTTTAACGTGTTTGAATTTGACTGTTTCCGGACATTTATTTATACAATTTAGCCTATACAACATATTGATTGTATAGCGATCAAACAGATATTTATTGTATTGCGATTCATTTTTATGTTTCATTTGATACAGCACAAGAAACTAAAGTGAATCCGAAATTACTGTTGACCAGTCTTCAATGACACAGTTGGGTAATAAAGTCATATTAACACTTCCTTGCATGAGATAGTGAAAATGTGCGTAACCTTTCAGTAAGTATTTTAAATTCATTTGGGAAGGTTTAAGATTGTGAAGAAGTTTAAATATGCTGCGTATTTGCGCATTGGGAACTTTGCATAATGACGTTTTTATTAATGCCACTTTCTTGCGGACAGTAGTCAGGGTGACGATACAAGACCAGAGCCAATAAACCTGTTATTTGCTTGTCCTTTCACTACCATATTCTATTGTGCTTGTTCAGAATACGCGTGAATCCTGAAAACATCTCGTTAATATTTAAACAAAGCCAGCAGTCACTTTATTGATCACCCTGTGGATTAACCGCTATTGGAATACAGATGATTGTGTTAAAGATGTTAATAGACTTTCTATGTACACGTTTTAGAGCTAAGCGTTTCTTGAGGCAGTTTCAGGCAACCAGTTCCAGTGTTTGCCTTTTGGACTTACTCTGGAAGGAATACAAAAAAAAAAAATTGTTGAGAACCGCATTTGGGAGAAAACTTAACAGTTTCGAAAAGCATTTGTAAAGGCATCGGATTCTATTATGGTGTTGCAGAGCTGTTGAACGTTTTTCATTACATTTTTACTGGATTGCCAAAAAGAATGCTATCTCGAAACATCAGTCTCGTCACGCCGAAATAGCTCAGTTGGGAGAGCGTTAGACTGAAGATCTAAAGGTCCCTGGTTCGATCCCGGGTTTCGGCAAACAACAAGACTATATTGGTTTTGTATTATTTTGAACTAAAAAAACAGAACACATTTATTCTTCAGCGTAATTGGATGAAATAACAGCGTATCAGAGTGCCATTTTCTAATGTGATTAAGAAATGCAAAAAACATCGTCCCTGGGTGGGCTTGAACCACCAACCTTTCGGTTAACAGCCGAACGCGCTAACCGATTGCGCCACAGAGACCAACCTGTTAAGCAGCCAAAGCATACGGGAGTGATGAGCAAGGCGAGATGCTGCAGAACGTGATCGAGGGAGCAGAACTCATCAGAACCTGAGATCACATCTAAGAAGAAAGCAACACGGGGCAGGAAAGTCTATCTAATTAATTATGGCAGCACAGCTTATGTCGTTTTGTTAGATAACACCCTGGGAGACAACAGAGCAGTGTGTGTAAATAGCTGCAATGGAAACCATATACTTACGACTTAATTTTGATACAGAACTGTGGTCATGTGTAATCTGTTTTCATTATGATATTAAAGCTACAGTTCAGTGGATTATATTTGGAATCTTTGGTTCTGTCATTCACTTTTTTCTCAAATAAGATGACAAATTAATAGCTCAGTTGGTTACAGTGAAAGGAACCTCGAAAAGTCAGACCGGCTAGCTCAGTCGGTAGAGCATGAGACTCTTAATCTCAGGGTCGTGGGTTCGAGCCCCACGTTGGGCGTCCTTTTTAAATACAAATTGAAGATGTTTCTTCGAGACAACGGAGCAAAGTCTGATTCTGTTCACATTGTATACAGTATTGCAACAAAATTACTTATTGGTCATTCTCAAATAGCAATTGCTATTGTAAAAAGCATGCATCGTTTATAGCTATAACGATATTGAAATAAATAATCTTACTATTTTGGGTTGGCTTCAATCCGTTTCTTTTTTTTTAGAATTGTCTTAACATCATTCATGGAGCATCAGTTGGTATGTGCGTAGTAAAACCAATCGGGCCTTGATACGAGAACCCTAGTGTGTGCTGAAATAAATAATGCGGTTTTCTACAATAACAAACGTAGCTTGTCAGAATTGCCGGTTGGTCTAAGACGCCAAACTCAAGGACATTGTCTTTCCAAAGAATTGTGTGTTCTGGTCCCTGAATGGAGGCGTGGGTTGAAATCCCACTTTTAACAGTTCACTTTTACTTATTTTTAAAAGGAATAAATGTGTTCATTTTACTATAAAAGATTGTTTTAAGGAAATCAACAGCTAATAACAAACTCTTGTCAGCACTCAATACCATTTTAATTTCCATTTTAAATCAGACTAAAATAGTGTTCCTAACACAGATTGCAATTTTTGTTATAAACAGACTACTTGATGAAGTCACTGAAAAATATTTTGTGGCCAAACATGTATTTAACTTGATTGTTTTAATATTCCAAATAACATATTACTTTGAAAAACATCTCCGACTGCCACTGGATCGTGGTCTCAGGCTGGGATGCGGACCATTGAGAACAGAATAAACGATCTATTAGTGGAAGTAGCTTACATGAGAAATGCCCTCGTTTAACAGGCTGGGATGATAGACTTCGGTATTCTCCAACTGCTGTTTACATTTTCTAACACGTTATGAGGACTAATACAAAGTTTGACACTTTCCTTGTAAGTGGGGGTAAGCACAAGTTATTTTCAGATGTAATGTCTTTATTTAAGCTCAATCTAGTCCTGCGTAGTGCAAATCACATTACTGTTTAAAGTGTTCTTAATTTGTTTTAACATTAGCAGTGATCCATTTGAAATTTGCTTAATGATTTAAACAACTGAACTTATTGTCAGCTCGGTGCTGAGAAGAAAACACTCCCACTCCTCCTGGTGGATACCGAGACAAATCCCTTCAAAACAGTTTCACTCTAGAAATGATCCTTGCAAATATAGTCTTATCTTTTATTGGCAGACCGTCACCCCCAGCTGGCAAGCTCTACTTCATATGATACAATGACTGGGCAACAACGAGGTGTTACACAATACAAACTAACTTGAGACAGCCAAGCCGTTAAAGCATACCTTAAGTTTGTCATGTGATACAAAAGCAAGTTTTGGCATTTTTGCATTGCCTGCCTCGTCAAAGAAGCTCGAGCCACAGCACACAGCGCTGCTGCATCGGGACACAGAGGTGGATTTTAAAGCGACTGAATCAACGAGCTGAGACTACTTTTTGAAGAAATTGAAAACATGCCTCTCGTCGAAATATTTGCTATTTAATTAAAAAAATGTTTTGAATTTGCAAATGGCAGACTACAAAAAAAAAAAAAAAGATAATCTGAATTGCTCATATCAAGCTGCGATGTAGCCTATGAGAATCGCTAACACAATTCGAGGGAAATTAGCTCAAATGGTAGAGCGCTCGCTTAGCATGCGAGAAGTAGCGGGATCGATGCTCCAAATAGTTTTAACGTATCTGCGTATTTAGTCCCAACGCATTATGGATTCTTTGTAACAGAGACGCCCGCCCTACATGTGTATTTTAAAGCACATTCTCCTAATTTGTAATATTCCCCAGACTGAAAAACTGCAGTGCGCCGTCCATCGTATGTCTTCCGAGAAACACAAAGGGAGATTATTTATTTATTTATTTATTTATTTATTTATTTATTTATTAGCAATTAAAGAGTTTGTGTTAATTGAGAATAAAAATTAATGGCTTGAAGTTTGCTTTCATTTGTAACGTGTTTATAATGAAATATTGGTTCTTGTGTTTTTACCAATCATTGTACGGTATACTATCTACTGTTGCATGTCCATGGTTTTGTTTCACAGCTTCCCATATGGTCTAGCTGTTAGGATTCCTGGTTTTCACCCAGGCGGCACGGGTTCGACTCACGGTATGGGAACGTCCTTATTATTGTCATTTTGTTACAGAACTGTGGTCATGTGTAATGTGTCTTAAATATGATAATAAAGCTACAGTTACTCGATATATATATATACAGAATGATGCAAATGTATTTGACTCTATTCACATTCCCATCGCGTGGAACCATCGCAGTTTGTTTTTAAATTATATTAATCCCTGGTCAAGACAAAGTCTCTCTGGGGTGGGACGATCATTAGAATGCGGATTTAAGGTCTCCGGTCCCATCATAGAAGCAAGATAGTTTATTCACAAATAAATACCTACACATTTATTTATGTTTCTTTTGTTGTTAAATTAACACATTATTGCATTCTGTCATGTCACGCTGTGCACTCTAGGATTGCATAACAAGCATGCATTACGTCAGGGCTTCGTGGCGCAACGGTAGCGCGTCTGTCTCCAGATCAGGTGGTTGCGTGTTCAAATCACGTCGAGGTCAAAGCCTCTTCATTTCTATTCCACTTTATTTCATTTTTTTAACGTGCCTGGATTTGAATGTCTCCGGACATTTATTTATACAATTTATTGATTATATAGCGACAAACAAATTTCAATCAAGTTCCAGTCTCTCTGCCATTATCTTGCGCTGCTGTGTTTGGTCAGGTAAAAAGGGCGTGACCAGAGCGGTATGGGCAATCCCGTTAGGTAGCTTGCATGTCAATCTCTCCTTCTTTTCTATTTATACACCCAGCACTGCTTCCGCCCTTCGTCTGTGTTTGTTTTTGGTCTGTGTTTGTTTTTTTGTTGTTCGCTCCTTTCACTGCAGGTCATTTCTCTGCTCAGCGCTGGTAGACAGTATCAGCTATTTTCCTACCTGCTCAGGTGATTCTTTTCATCATTCAGCTTTTGTATTTTTCTGCAGGAGCTCCAACTTTAGTCTTCTCTGCTCCCTCCAGTCTCCAGCGCAGCTACAGCGCCGTTCAAAGCGCAGCGTCATTCTCAGCTTGCTCTGCGTTTTCATCAGAAAGACTGTTCCGACGTCACCGCTGCACTGCAACTCTTTAACACCGGCGCCTACAGACCATGGTTACCACGGCAACGCCTCATCGAGTGACTACTGGGAGTGGTAAGTTGCCATGGCGACCAGGCAGCTTTAACAGGCAATGCGAGCCTGTGCCTCACTACTGCAATCTTCTGGCTCCTGCTGCTGCGCTTTTGCAACATGAGAGCTTCAACTCGCCGAATTATGACATCTAAATACTGCAGGCTCCTCTTCTAGACCTACGTTAACTTACTTATATCATCACTAACTGTTCTAAAGCAAACGTTTTATCCATAGACAAGGATTTTAATCGCAATAACCAAATATATGTTACTCTGCTTCACTGAAGCCAAAAGTTTCAATTCCAATCGCAACCTCTAGATGGCAGCATAACACCACAAACTACATAATTTAAACTGATTTGCTATAGCTGCGAATCTCGCACACTCCAAACTTTCTATCAATTCCTGCAGTTCGTTGTCTTTCCGAGGGATTCTCAGTCCCGTCCTGCCTCAACCTCTTTTGCTTCATATATTAACTTGATTATTTCAAATCAAAACCCCTCCCTTCGAGGATCTGGTCATGAAGCCATGCTTATCAGCTTTCTGAGATGTTAAGAATCCACTGTCACATTAATTTTCCAGCTTCCTTGCATCAGGCCATTCCTGCAACCTTCTTGTTCCCGGATTTGCACTTCCTCATTTGCCCCCAACTTCATCAAGGCACTTAATACAACTTTCAAAGTCCATTTCATTCAATTTGAGCTTCCAGGCACATACGGAAACTATGTCCTACGATTATCAACATTTCAGTCAAGAGTACTCCAACACCGCAATAGACAATACACTCTTAGACTGCTCCTGATCAAATCAATAGGTTTTGCAGCAGCCTCCGAGCAACGCATTCTCATCCTCTCAGGTTCTGCAGAGGCCTCAAATCTACGCATTCTTCATCTCTGCCCAAAGGCAGACCCATCTCCGACATCATCTTAAACGCCTTAACTCTCAAATACCAATTTTCACTGCATTCAGCAGCTCTCTGCTCTCTATAGCAGGCCATTGCACACTACTGACAGCATTCCATCGTTTCTCTGTTTCCGTCTGTCCTAAACGGAGGGGGTTCTCTGTTTTTGTCTCTCCTAAACGGACCCGAGACACATTTCCAAAGCTCTCCACGCTGCCCAGCTGACAGCTTAGCTGCCTGAGGATGCCGCACTGAGTTGCGAAGGATCTGTCCTTTTGTCCTGTTGGTCCCCTTCCTGTCTCTTGTTCCACTAAATGCCCAGCAGCCAGAGGATGCTGCCTGACCCGTCGGGAGCGAGTGTCAGATTGTTGTATGTTATGTGTTTAAACTTTGCTCTTTCTCTCTCACTTTTACGTCACCCCTCTCAAGCCCTCGTAGGCAACCAGTGAAATGTGAGGTGATGTGAATAGAGTCAAATACATTGCATCATTCTGCAGTAACATTGCAGCAGTAACTGTAGGTTTATCATCATAATGAAAACACATTACACATGACCACAGTTCTGTAACAAAATGACAATAACAAAGACGTTGCCATACCGGGAGTCGAACCCGGGCCACCTGGGTGAAAACCAGGAATCCTAACCGCTAGAACATATGGGAAGCTGATTAACAAGCTCCTGGACATGCAACAGTAGCTAGTATACAGCACAATGATGGTAAAAAACCACTAATTCATTACAAACACGTTACAAATTAAAGCAAACTTCAAGCCATTTATATTTATTCTCAATTAACACAAACTCTTCAATTGCTAAAAAATATAAAAAAATCTCCCTTTGTGCTTCTCGGAAGGCATACGATGGAGGGCGCACTGCAGTTTTTCAGTCTGCGGGAATATTACAAATTAGCAGACTGCTTTAAAATACACATGTAGGGCGGGCGACTCTGTTACAAATAATTGTCACTCTTTGTATTTATCTCCATAATGCGCCGGGACAAAATACGCAGATACTTTAAAATTATTTGGAGAATGCGGGCATCGATCCCGCTACTTCTCGCATGCGAAGCGAGCGCTCTACCATTTGAGCTAATTCCCCTCGAATTATGTCATGATGATGTAATGACAAGTGTAAAAAAAGAAACAGATTGAAGCCAACCCACGAAAGTAAGATTCTTTATTTCAATATCGGTATAGCTTTAAAGGATGCACGCATTTTACAATAGCAATTGCTATATGACAATGACCAATAAGAAATTGTGTTGCAATACTTTATACAATGTGAACAGAATCAGACATTGCTCCGTTGCCTCGAAAAAACATCTACAATTTGTATTTAATAAGGACGCCCAACGTGGGGCTCGAACCCACGACCCTGAGATTAAGAGTCTCATGCTCTACCGACTGAGCTAGCCGGGCTGTCGGGAGAAAGTTTCTTTCTTTGAGGCGGGCTGAGAGAGGAAGTACCGAAAGGTGCGTGGGACCTGAGATTCGGTGTGCTGCTGCTGTAGATGAGTGTTTTGGAGACGCGCTGTGTCTGTGTCTGCGCTGTTACAGCCGTGTGAGTATATTCCAAAAGTAAAGTGTTGGATAATTCGAGAGCTAGTCTGTTGAATAAAGCTCTGAGACGTGTTGTTAAATCCCGGTCTCATCAATTTTGTTTTGTTAGATTAAAAGTGTTCAAGCAGCAGGTAAATGTCCCCACACCTTTTGGTTCTGTTTACTTATGCTACACCGCTGCTAAACCTCAACGTTGCTGCTAATTATCTTAACTAAACTTGTATTGTTGTTGAATTGCTCTAATATAGTTAAACCTGTAATGTTGCAGCTAGCGTTCCCTAATACTGTTAAAACTTGTGTGTATTAACAATCTGGCTTTTGTTGTTGTACCCTTGCTGCGAAGAGCTGTTTCCAATCACCTAGCACTCTTAAAGAGAAGTGTAATCGCTGCTATATGTTGGTCTAATACCCCATGATTTTAAAATGAGGCTATTGGCTGGCTTTATTCAATTTCCCCTCCTTGTTTTTAGTACAACTTTAATACATTTTATTGTTAGTTATTTGAACTGATTTATGTGAATCATGGATCATTTTAATAAAGCTTTGTGAATTGTTATTCTGCCTTTGTCATTCTGTTGCCATTCCTATTCCAAACCTTTTAATTAATTTTTAGTAGTGTCGGTATTAGGACTCTCACTGGGTGTCACTGGGTGTGGCTGCTACAATCCCATATAGAATGCGACAAAACAGGTCGCCCTCCTTCATATAAACAGAAAAAGAATAAGTACACACACGAGTTGATTTACTGCAGCGTCAGACATCGGAGGTTCAGCAGTGTACTGCAATGTTGTAAAAAGACGTGTCTAATTCAGGATGGTTGAGCGAGCTATGGCGCTGCGTTCAGATCACAGTTACCCTGGAAGCGTGGGTTCGAATTCCATTTCTGACAGCTCTGTTTGTTCATTAACCACTCAGCCACGGCTACATGCTCTCACGGTTTTCCGTGAAAACAGCCGTATTATTGTCAAAAGAAGCAAACGACACCCGCAGTAATGCTGCAGATGGCAGTATAGGCTAAATAATGAACCCAAGTCAAATGCCTTTGTTGAAACTCTATCAGATTTGTACAAGTCAAGCACACGTGGGAAATAATAATACAATATCCTTTCTGCCAACGTTCATAATAATGAATACATCCTTATTTCAAAATACGTAGCTATTTAACTGATCTTTTCAAAACACCCCCATCCACAAAAACAAAGTAGTTATTTATTTCAACTGAAAAACTGACTTGCTTCATGGCTGCTGCCAGAGCACTCGAGAATGTTCTGGCTAGCGTGAGCGGACTAAGCAGATAACAAGATCTACAAAATATCACATGCCAATAAAACTTACCATAATTATGTTCATTTTATTATTATTTATTTAGCAGACGCCTTTATCCGTGGCGACTTACAGAGACTAGGGTGTGTGAACTATGCATCAGCTGTAGAGTCACTTACATTTACATCTCACCCGAAAAACGGAGCACAAGGAGGTTAAGTGACTTGCTCAGGGTCACACAATGAGTCAGTGGCTCAGGTGGGATTTGTACCGGGGGACCTCCTGGTTACAAGCCCTTTATCTTTAACCACTGGACCACACAGCCTCCTATAACAAAATCACACCCCAGATGGGACTCGAAACTAAAATCCTTGGATTAGAAAGCCAGTGCCTTATCCATTAGGCCACAATGGCTGACACGAAAAGCACTTTTGGTAGTAATAAAGAAAGTGGGAACAATAGTATCGTGGTTTACTACATCATATCCAAGCCATCGTTGGTGTTCAAACACAGCAGAGTGTTACATTGGGAAAGGGCCGTACTTGTCAGTACGTATTTGACATTCATGTGGGAAGATTTAAGATTGTGAAGAAGTTTAAATATGCTGCGTATTTGCGCATTGGGAACCTTACATAATTAGGTTTTTGATTAATGCCACTTTCTTACGGACAGTAATCAAGGTGACGATACAAGACCAGAGCCAATAAAGCAGTTATTTTCCTGTCCTTTCATTACCATATTCTAGTGTGCTTGTTCAGAATATGCGTGAATCGTGAAAACGTCTTGCGAATATGTGAACAAAGCCAGCATTCACTTTATTGATCACCATGTGGATTAACCGCTATTGCAACACACATGATTGTGTTAAAGATGATAATAGACTTTTAATGTACACGTTTTAGAGCTAAACGTTTGTTGAGACAGTTCAAGCGCTGTAGCAGTGTTTAACTATTTCCTGGATGTTTGCCTTTTGGTCTTACTCTGGAAAAAGTAATAATAATAATAAAAAGTAGGCAAAACCATTTTTTGAGAAACCGCATTTGGGAGAAAAACGAACAGTTTGGAAACACATTTGCAAAGGCATTGGATTCTATTGTGGTGTTTCCGAACTGTTGAACGTTTCTCATTACATGCAGGTTTACTGGCTTGACAAAAAGGCGATTGACGAAAAGAATGCTGTCTCTTGAGCAAAATCTCGTCAAGCTGAAATAGCTCAGTTGGGAGAGCGTTAGACTGTAACGGTCCCTGCTTCGATACCGGGTTTTTGTAAACAGCACGACTGGGTTATTTTTTTCTTAATTAATTTTTTGAATTAAAAAAACAGCACATTTTTTCTTTAGTGTAATTGGAGGAAATAAAAACGTATTATAGTGCCATTTTCTAATGCGATAAAGAAATGCAAAAAGCATCATCTCTGCGTGGGCTTGAAACACCAAAATTTCGATTAACAGCCGAACGTGCTAACCGATTATGGTGCTTTATTAGATAACACCCTAGGAGCTCAACAGAACAGTGTGTATGCATAGAGCTAAAATGGAAACCAAATATACACGATTCAAATGGGAATCGTATTCAGATTTTAAGCACAAATTTGATAGACTTCACAGTGCAAAGGAGGAAGGCAGACAATGCAAATGAGGCAACTGGCTCCTACTTTTTAAATCATACGAGAAACTTGAACCCAATTAAGCTTTTAACCACCTGCAGTTTGGAATGAGTTTGAAATGTTGTTGTAACACCTCACTGGGCAACAGCAATTGCATTATATGACAGCTCCTGTTTATTTGTCAGCGGCACAGCTACCGGTGCCACTCAGAGTTGGAGGGAGACGGTCGGCCACTTGCCCATAAAACAGTACTTTCCGGGTTCATTTCTATAGTGATTTGCCAGCGAAATGCGTTTTTAAAGTGTTTGGACTCGCTATCCACGAGGAAGAGTGAGAGTGTTCACTTTTGAGCGTGAAGGAAGCAGTGAGTGTTGTTTTTTGGCCAACTGCTCCCTGTTATTGATGACCTCTCCAGTGTTCCTTAGGGGGCTGGAGGAAGCGGACACGTTCTGAGTGGGTATCTTGCCTAAAGGTACGCAAGACGAACTACAGTTGCATAGCACTGCTGCTTTTTCGAGGATTGATTAAAACTATCAATCTGACTGAAAACACGGATCACATTAATTGTGATCGGTTTGATACCAATAGGCTTATATAGCAAGTATTGTGTATAGACAATGTCATATACACAGAAATGAACACGGACAGTGTTTATTAAGGGCTGACTCATTGAAACGTTCGAGAGATCTCGGTGTACTGGACAAATATACTGGATTTTTTACCATGTCTTAATTGTGCCGCCTGTGATAATGCGTTTGAAACTAGAGATAATGTGAGATAATGTCTGTTACTGGTGGATAGTTTACAAATGTACTCAATTATGTTACAACTTTTGTGTCTACGAAACATATCTGTAACATTTATGTAATGCCTGTGTGTTTTTTTCATGAAGTTAATTTGCTAACAGACTGATTTGTTCTGATTTGTTTCTAACCGTGAAGCGATCGCTCTGTTTGCCTTATATTTTCTGTCTGTAAGAGGAGTGTCCTTGTGATCCCATATAGAATGCAACGAAACAGGTCGCCCTCCTTAATATAAACAGATAAAGAATAAGTTCACGCACACACCAGGTGATTTACTGTAGCGTCAGACATTGGAGGTTTAGCAGTGTACTGCAGTGTTGTGCAAAGTCGTCGGTGTAAGTCAGGATGGCAGAGCGGTCTAAGGCACTGCGTTCAGGTCGCAGTCTCTCTGGAGGCGTGGGTTCGAATCCCACTCTGACAAGTCTGTTTGTTTATTTATTTCTTAAAACGTCCACCGAATGCTTGGTAATTTGATTTGTTTTTCTTGTTAGTATTCAAATCACAAGGTCGTTAAATGAGAGAAAGTCACCGCAAGCCTGCACCTCACCACATCCTTCACACTGTTAAACTGCCTCATTATGACGAGGCCTCTAATTATGCCTTTCCAATACTTTGAATGTGTTATTGTTCAGTTTAACATGAGAACATCTTGGTAGAACACATAATGTCCGCAGGACTTATTTTCCTCGGGTTCTAGTATCAAGTTTTGAGTGTGTGGCCGGTTAGCTCAGTTGGTTAGAGCGTGGTGCTAATAACGCCAAGGTCGCGGGTTCGATCCCCGTACGGGCCATGGCTTTTCTTCTTTAAAGAAACCACAGCATTTGTAATGGTGCCAAAATGAACAATCTTTAACAAAATGAACCGAAGCGGTATGAAGTACAACCAGTAATATTTCAGACTTGCTGAGCTTTAAACATGTATTAACAATGAACACATACAATCAATTAAAAACAAAGCTTACGTAGCCGGCAGGATTCGAACCTGCGCGGGGAAACCCCAATGGATTTCAAGTCCATCGCCTTAACCACTCGGCCACGACTACATGCTCACAAGGTTAGTTGTGAAAATATCCAAAAGAAGTAAAAGGCTCCCGCAGTAATGCTGTAGATGGCAGTATAGGCTAACTAATGAACCCAAGTCAAATGCCTTTGTTGAAACTCTGTCAGATTTGTACAAGGCAAGCACACGTGGGAAAAGTGAATACAATATACTTTCTGTTAACGTTCATAATAATGAATACATCTTTCTTTCAAAATACGTAGCTTTTTAACTGATCTTTTCAAAACACCCCCATCCACAAAAACAAAGTAGTTATTTATTTCAACTGAAAAACTGACTTGCTTCATGGCTGCTGCCAGAGCACTCGAGAACGTTCTGGCTAGCGTGAGCGGACTAAGCAGATAACAAGATCTACAAAATATCACATGCCAATAAAACTTACCATAATTATGTTCATTTTATTATTATTTATTTAGCAGACGCCTTTATCCGTGGAGACTTACAGAGACTAGGGTGTGTGAACTATGCATCAGCTGTAGAGTCACTTACATTTACATCTCACCCGAAAAACGGAGCACAAGGAGATTAAGTGACTTGCTCAGGGTCACACAATGAGTCAGTGGCTGAGGTGGGATTTGTGCCGGGGGACCTCCTGGTTACAAGCCCTTTATCTTTAACCACTGGACCACACAGCCTCCTATAACAAAATCAGTCCCCAGATGGGACTCGAAACCACAATCCATGGCTTAGAAAGCCAGTGCCTTAGCCATTAGGCCACAAGGGCTGACACGAAAAGCTCATTTGGTAGTAATAAAGAAAGTGGGAACAATAGTATCGTGGTTTAATACATCATATCCAAGCCATCGTTGGTGTTCAAACACAGCAGAGTGTTACATTGGGAAAGGGACGTACTTGTCAGTACGTATTTGACATTCATGTGGGAAGATTTAAGATTGTGAAGAAGTTTAAATATGCTGCGTATTTGCGCATTGGGAACCTTACATAATTAGGTTTTTGATTAATGCCACTTTCTTACAGACAGTAATCAAGGTGACGATACAAGACCAGAGCCAATAAAGCAGTTATTTTCCTGTCCTTTCATTACCATATTCTAGTGTGCTTGTTCAGAATATGCGTGAATCGTGAAAACGTCTTGCGAATATGTGAACAAAGCCAGCATTCACTTTATTGATCACCATGTGGATTAACCGCTATTGGAACACAGATGATTGTGTTAAAGATGTTAATAGACTTTTAATGTACACGTTTTAGAGCTAAACGTTTGTTGAGACAGTTCAAGCGCTGTAGCAGTGTTTAACTATTTCCTGGATGTTTGCCTTTTGGTCTTACTCTGGAAAAAGTAATAATAATAATAAAAAGTAGGCAAAACCATTTTTTGAGACTCCGCATTTGGGAGAAAAACTAACAGTTTGGAAACACATTTGCAAAGGCATTGGATTCTATTGTGGTGTTTCCGAACTGTTGAACGTTTCTCATTACATGCAGGTTTACTGGCTTGACAAAAAGGCGATTGACGAAAAGAATGCTGTCTCGATAGCAACATCGCGTCAAGCTGAAATAGCTCAGTTGGGAGAGCGTTAGACTGTAACGGTCCCTGCTTCGATACCGGGTTTTTGTATACAGAACGACTAGGGTTATTTGTTCTTAATTAATTTTTTTATTAAAAAAACAGCACACTTTTTCTTTAGTGTAATTGGAGGAAATAAAAACGTATTATAGTGTCATTTTCTAATGCGATAAAGAAATGCAAAAAGCATCATCTCTGCGTGGGCTTGAAACACCAAAATTTCGATTAACAGCCGAACGTGCTAACCGATTATGGTGTTTTATTAGATAACACCCTGGGAGCTCAACAGAACAGTGTGTATGCATAGAGCTAAAATGGAAACCAAATATACACGATTCAAATGGGAATCATATTCAGATTTTAAGCACAAATTTGATAGACTTCACAGTGCAAAGGAGGAAGGCAGACAATGCAAATGAGGCAACTGGCTCCTACTTTTTAAATCATACGAGAAACTTGAACCCAATTAAGCTTTTAACCGCCTGCAGTTTGGAATGAGTTTGAAATGTTGTTGTAACACCTCACTGGGCAACAGCAATTGCATTGTATGAAAGTTCCTGTTAATTTCTCAGCGGCACAGCTACCGGTGCCACTCAGAGTTGGAGGGAGACGGTCGGCCACTTGCCCATAAAACAATACTTTCAGGGATCATTTCTATAGCGATTTGCTAGCGAAATGCGTTTTTAAAGTGTTTGGACTCGCTATCCACGAGGAAGAGTGAGAGTGTTCACTTTTGGCGTGAAGGAGGCAGTGAGTGTTGTTTTTTGGCCAACTGCTCCCTGTTATTGATGACCCCTCCAGTGTTCCTTAGGGGGCTGGAGGAAGCGGACACGTTCTGAGTGGGTATCTTGCCTAAAGGTACGCAAGACGAACTGCAAAGCACTGCTGCTTTTTCGACGATTGATTAAAACTATCAATCTGACTGAAAACACGGATCACATTAAATGTGATCGGTTTGATACCAATAGGCTTACATGGCAGGTATTGTGTATTGACAATGTCATATACACAGAAATGAACACGGACAGTGTTTATTAAGGGCTGACTCATTGAAACGTTCGAGAGATCTCGATGTACTGGACAAATATACTGGATTTTTTCCATGTCGTAATTGTGCCGCCTGTGATGTTTGAAACTAGAGATAATGTGAGATAATGTCTGTTACTGGCGGATAGTTTACAAATGTACTCAATTATGTTACAACTTTTGTGTCTACGAAACATATCTGTAACATTTATGTAATGCCTGTGTGGTTTTTTCATGAAGTTAATTTGCTAACAGACTGTTCTGATTTGTTTCTAACCGTGAAGCGATCGCTCTGTTTGCCGTATATTTTCTGTCTGTAAGAGGAGTGTCCTTGTGATCCCATATAGAATGCGACGAAACAGGTCGCCCTCCTTAATATAAACAGATAAAGAATAAGTTCACGCACACACAAGGTGATTTACTGTAGCGTCAGGCATTGGAGGTTCAGCAGTGTTCTGCAGTGTTGTGGAAAGTCGTCAGTGTAAGTCAGGATGGCCGAGCGGTCTAAGGCGCTGCGTTCAGGTCGCAGTCTCTCTGGAGGCGTGGGTTCGAATCCCACTTCTGACAAATGTGTTTGTTTATTTATTTCTTAAAACG
This sequence comes from Acipenser ruthenus, assembly GCF_902713425.1. Lineage (NCBI taxonomy): Eukaryota > Metazoa > Chordata > Actinopteri > Acipenseriformes > Acipenseridae > Acipenser > Acipenser ruthenus. The sequence goes on from NC_081220.1 coordinate 7,648,661, forward strand.
TCCACCGAATGCTTGGTAATTTGATTTGTTTTTCTTGTTAGTATTCAAATCACAAGGTCGTTAAATGAGAGAAAGTCACCGCAAGCCTGCACCTCACCACATCCTTCACACTGTTAAACTGCCTCATTATGACGAGGCCTCTAAATATGCCTTTCCAATACTTTGAATGTGTTATTGTTCAGTTTAACATGAGAACATCTTGGTAGCACATAATGTCCGCAGGACTTATTTTCCTCGGCTTCTAGTATCAAGTTTTGAGTGTGTGGCCGGTTAGCTCAGTTGGTTAGAGCGTGGTGCTAATAACGCCAAGGTCGCGGGTTCGATCCCCGTACGGGCCATGGCTTTTCTTCTTTAAAGAAACCACAGCATTTGTAATGGTGCCAAAATGAACATTCTTTAACAAAAGGAACCGAAGCGATATGAGCTACAACCAGTAATATTTCAGACTTCCTGAGCTTTAAACATGTATTAACAATGAACACATACAATCAATTAAAAACAAAGCTTACGTAGTCGGCAGGATTCGAACCTGCGCGGGGAAACCCCAATGGATTTCAAGTACATCGCCTTAACCACTCGGCCACGACTACATGCTCGCCCGGTTAGTTGTGAAAATATCCAAAAGAAGTAAACGGCTCCCGCAGTAATGCTGTAGATGGCAGTATAGGCTAACTAATGAACCCAAGTCAAATGCCTTTGTTGAAACTCTGTCAGATTTGTACAAGGCAAGCACACGTGGGAAAATTAAATACAATATACTTTCTCTTAACGTTCATAATAATGAATACATCTTTATTTCAAAATACGTAGCTATTTAACTGATCTTTTCAAAACACCCCCATCCACAAAAACAAAGTAGTTATTTATTTCAACTGAAAAACTGACTTGCTTCATGGCTGCTGCCAGAGCACTTGAGAACGTTCTGGCTAGCGTGAGCAGACTAAGCAGATAACAAGATCTACAAAATATCACATGCCAATAAAACTTACCATAATTATGTTCATTTTATTACTATTTATTTAGCAGACGCCTTTATCCGTGGCGACTTACAGAGACTAGGGTGTGTGAACTATGCATCAGCTGTAGAGTCACTTACATTTACATCTCACCCGAAAAACGGAGCACAAGGAGGTTAAGTGACTTGCTCAGGGTCACACAATGAGTCAGTGGCTCAGGTGGGATTTGTACCGGGAGACCTCCTGGTTACAAGCCCTTTATCTTTAACCACTGGACCACACAGCCTCCTAAAACAAAATCAGACCCCAGATGGGACTCGAAACCACAATCCACGGCTTAGAAAGCCAGTGCCTTATCCATTAGGCCACAAGGGCTGACACGAAAAGCTCATTTGGTAGTAATAAAGAAAGTGGGAACAATAGTATCGTGGTTTAATACATCATATCCAAGCCATCGTTGGTGTTCAAACACAGCAGAGTGTTACATTGGGAAAGGGCCGTACTTGTCAGTACTTATTTGACATTCATGTGGGAAGATTTAAGATCGTGAAGAAGTTTAAATATGCTGCGTATTTGCGCATTGGGAACCTTACATAATTAGGTTTTTGATTAATGCCACTTTCTTACAGACAGTAATCAAGGTGACGATACAAGACCAGAGCCAATAAAGCAGTTATTTTCCTGACCTTTCATTACCATATTCTACTGTGCTTGTTCAGAATATGCGTGAATCGTGAAAACGTCTTGAGAATATGTGAACAAAGCCAGCATTCACTTTATTGATCACCATGTGGATTAGCCGCTATTGGAACACAGATGATTGTGTTAAAGAGGTTAATAGACTTTTAATGTACACGTTTTAGAGCTAAACGTTTGTTGAGACAGTTCAAGCGCTGTAGCAGTGTTTAACTATTTCCTGGATGTTTGCCTTTTGGTCTTACTCTGGAAAAAGTAATAATAATAATAAAAAGTAGGCAAAACCATTTTTTGAGAAACCGCATTTGGGAGAAAAACTAACAGTTTGGAAACACTTTTGCAAAGGCATTGGATTCTATTGTGCTGTTTCCGAACTGTTGAACGTTTCTCATTACATGCAGGTTTACTGGCTTGACAAAAAGGCGATTGACGAAAAGAATGCTGTCTCGATAGCAACATCGCGTCAAGCTGAAATAGCTCAGTTGGGAGAGCGTTAGACTGTAACGGTCCCTGCTTCGATACCGGGTTTTTGTAAACAGCACGACTAGGCTTATTTTTTCTTAATTAATTTTTTGAATTAAAAAAACAGCACACTTTTTCTTTAGTGTAATTGGAGGAAATAAAAACGTATTATAGTGCCATTTTCTAATGCGATTAAGAAATGCAAAAAGCATCATCCCTGCGTGGGCTTGAAACACCAACCTTTCGATTAACAGCCGAACGTGCTAACCGATTATGGTGTTTTATTGGATAACACCCTGGGAGCTCAACAGAACAGTGTGTATGCATATTGCTAAAATGGAAACCAAATATACACGATTCAAATGGGAATCGTATTCAGATTTTAAGCACAAATTTGATAGACTTCACAGTGCAAAGGAGGAAGGCAGACAATGCAAATGAGGCAACTGGCTCCTACTTTTTAAATCATATGAGAAACTTGAACCCAATTAAGCTTTTAACCGCCTGCAGTTTGGAATGAGTTTGAAATGTTGTTGTAACACCTCACTGGGCAACAGCAATTGCATTATATGAAAGCTCCTGTTAATTTCTCAGCGGCACAGCTACCGGTGCCACTCAGAGTTGGAGGGAGACGGTCGGCCACTTGCCCATAAAACAATACTTTCCGGGATCATTTCTATAGCGATTTGCCAGCGAAATGCGTTTATAAAGTGTTTGGACTCGCTATCCACGAGGAAGAGTGAGAGTGTTCGCATTTGAGCGTGAAGGAGACAGTGAGTGTTGTTTTTGGCCAACTGCTCGCTGTTATTGGTGACTCCTCCAGTGTTTCTTAGGGGGCAGGAGGAAGCGGACACGTTCTGAGTGGGTATCTTACCAAAAGGTACGCAAGACGAACTACAGTTGCAAAGCACTGCTGATTTTTCGATGATTGATTAAAACTATCAATCTGACTGAAAACACGGATCACATTAATTGTGATCGGTTTGATACCAATAGGCTTACATGACAGGTATTGTGTATAGACAATGTCATATAAACAGAAATGAACACGGACAGTGTTTTTTTTAAGGGCTGACTCATTTTAATGTTCGATTTTTTACATGTCGTAATTGTGCCGCCTGTGATATTGCATTTGAAACTAGAGATAATGTGAGATAATGTCTGTTACTGGCGGATAGTTTACAAATGTACTCAATTATGTTACAACTTTTGTGTCTACGAAACATATCTGTAACATTTAGGTAATGCCTGTGTGTTTTTTTCATGAAGTTAATTTGCTAACAGACTGTTCTGATTTGTTTCTAACCGTGAAGCGATCGCTCTGTTTGCCGTATATTTTCTGTCTGTAAGAGGAGTGTCCTTGTGATCCCATATAGAATGCGACGAAACAGGTCGCCCACCATAATATAAAGAGAAAAAGAATAAGTTCACACACACACCAGGTGATTTACTGCAGCGTCAGACATTGGAGGTTCAGCAGTGTACTGCAGTGTTGGGCAAAGTCGTCGGTGTAAGTCAGGATGGCCGAGCGGTCTAAGGCGCTGCGTTCAGGTCGCAGTCTCTCTGGAGGCGTGGGTTCGAATCCCACTTCTGACAAATCTTTTTTGTTCATTTATTTCCTAAAACGTCCACTGAATGCTTGGTAATTTGATTTGTTTTTCTTTTTAGTATTCAAATCACAAGGTTGTTAAATGAGAGAAAGTCACCGCAAGCCTGCACCTCACCACATCCTTCACACTGTTAAACTGCCTCATTATGACGAGGCCTCTAATTATGCCTTTCCGATACTTTGAATGTGTTATTATTCAGTTTAACATGAGAACATCTTAGTAGAACAATCATAATGTCCGCAGGACTTATTTTCCTTGGCTTCTAGTAACAAGCTTTGAGTGTGTGGCCGGTTAGCTCAGTTGGTTAGAGCGTGGTGCTAATAACGCCAAGGTCGCCGGTTCGATCCCCGTACGGGCCATGGCTTTTCTTCTTTAAGGAAACCACAGCATTTGTAATGGTGCCAAAATGAACAATCTTTAACAAAATGAACCGAAGCGATATGAAGTACAACCAGTAATATTTCAGACGTCCTGATATTTAAACATGTATTAACAATGAACACATACAATCAATTAAAAACAAAGCTTACGTAGTCGGCAGGATTCGAACCTGCGCGGGGAAACCCCAATGTTTTCAAGTCCATCGCCTTAACCACTCGGCCACGACTACATGCTCGCACGGTTAGTTGTGAAAATATCCAAAAGAAGTAAAAGGCTCCCGCAGTAATGCTGTAGATGGCAGTATAGGCTAACTAATGAACCGAAGACAAATGCCTTTGTTGAAACTCTGTCAGATTTGTACAAGGCAAGCACACGTGGGAAAAGTAAATACAATATACTTTCTGTTAACGTTCATAATAATGAATACATCTTTATTTCAAAATACGTAGCTATTTAACTGATCTTTTCAAAACACCCCCATCCTCAAAAACAAAGTATTTATTTATTTCAACTGAAAAACTGACTTGCTTCATGGCTGCTGCCAGAGCACTCGAGAACGTTCTGGCTAGCGTGAGCGGACTAAGCAGATAACAAGATCTACAAAATATCACATGCCAATAAAACTTACCATAATTATGTTCATTTTATTATTATTTATTTAGCAGACGCCTTTATCCGTGGCGACTTACAGAGACTAGGGTGTGTGAACTATGCATCAGCTGTAGAGTCACTTACATTTACATCTCACCCGAAAAACGGAGCACAAGGAGGTTAAGTGACTTGCTCAGGGTCACACAATGAGTCAGTGGCTGAGGTGAGATTTGTACCGGGGGACCTCCTGGTTACAAGCCCTTTATCTTTAACCACTGGACCACACAGCCTCCTATAACAAAATCACACCCCACATGGGACTCAAAACCACAATCCATGGCTTAGAAAGCCAGTGCCTTAGCCATTAGGCCACAAGGTCTGACACGAAAAGCACATTTGGTAGTAATAAAGAAAGTGGAAACAATAGTATCGTGGTTTAATACATCATATCCAAGCCATCGTTGGTGTTCAAACACAGCAGAGTGTTACATTGGGAAAGGGCCGTACTTGTCAGTACGTATTTGACATTCATTTGGGAAGATTTAAGATTGTGAAGAAGTTTAAATATGCTGCGTATTTGCGCATTGGGAACCTTACATAATTAGGTTTTTGATTAATGCCACTTTCTTACAGACAGTAATCAAGGTGACGATACAAGACCAGGGCCAATAAAGCAGTTATTTTCCTGTCCTTTCATTACCATATTCTAGTGTGCTTGTTCAGAATATGTGTGAATCGTGAAAACGTCTTGCGAATATGTGAACAAAGCCATTATTCACTTTATTGATCACCATTTGGATTAACCGCTATTGGAACACAGATGATTGTGTTAAAGATGTTAATAGACTTTTAATGTACACGTTCCCTTTCAAGTCGAAAATAACCATCAAGGTATGGGACATTGCCGTCAGCAGTAGGGATTGGCTGAGCTTTATGTCAAAGCTGCCGATAGGCCTCCGCGCAACCTGCCGTGTAAGCCCGCCCCCCTCGGAGCTTACTATACGCAGCGCACGGAGAGTCACTTCCTCTTTTGCCTTCAGCCTCAGTAGCGGTAGGAATTAGAGCTATTTAACTGATTGTACTCACTAAAGCTTAGGCTTGAGAAGCTGGTTAATCCCCTTCTCCAAGTTTATTTCAGTTATACTCTCCGGAGTTATTATTATTATATTATTATTATTATTATTGTTATTGTATTATTATTGAGGATTATATATTGTTTTACTTTATATATTCCTTCTTGCTTTGCTTCGGCATCGCGTTCTTCGTGGTCTCCCCGTCTTTCCTCTGTTCTTATAATTTATTGTGTTGGGTTTTTGTATTTTATTGTGTATATATATATTTGTTATATATATATTGTATATATTTTGTCTTTCGGACGCGTGTTGCGTTGGCCTTGGCCCACGCGCATTTTGCATCCTCGGTCTAGCTTAGGCTAGACCTAGCTAGACCGTGTGTGTGTGCGTGTAGTCTGCTCTGCAGTGTTCCCACCCGCGGCGCATTCCCGCCACGTGGTATTGCACTACACTCTTACCTTCTGCAGCGGCCAAAAAAAAAAAAAATTCCCTTCACTATACAGAGGAAGACAACCACCAACGTGCAAAATCCCCAGCACCTTCAGGTAGGTATTGCACAGCATCAGACGCCGTAACAGCAAGCGTCTCCGCTTGGCGGGTCAGCTGACGCTTAGGCGTCCGTGCTAGCGTTCCAAACTCGGTACTCGCGCTTCGGCGCTCGCGCTCCGGCGCTTTTGGTGTCAGCGCTTGTGCGCTTGGTGCAGCGCTTCGCCGCTTTGTGCAGCGCTTCTGCGCTTGGTGCTTAGTGCTTCTGCACTTGGGGCTCAGTGCTCGACGCTCGACGCTTCGGCGCTCGGTGCTCGACGCTCGGTGCTCGACGCTTAGGCGCTCGGTGCTCGGCGCCTCGACGCACGCACCCTCGACGCACGCACCTCGGCACTCGGTGCTCGACGCCTCGACGCGCACACCCTCGACGTTTGACGCACGCACCTCGGTGCTCGACGCTTCGGCGCTCGACGCACGCACTTCAGGTGCTTGACGCTGGTGTCCGACGCTTTGGCGTTCGACGCACACACCTCGCGTTTAACGCGACAGTGCTCGACGCACACTCTTGGTGCTTGGCGTCAATACTAGACGCTTCGGCGTTCTACTATGTCTGGGTTCCACCGTTGCGTGACCTGTCAGGCCAAGTTGCCTGCTAGCGACCCTCATGAGGACTGCGTCGCATGCTTGGGGCCGGACCATGCCACATCTGCCCTGGCAGATAGGGCATACTGCCAGCTATGTGCAGGGTTTCAGACACGCACCCTTCACCAGAGAGCTAGGAAGGCGGTTGGAGGTCGTTCCCCATCCTCGGGCTCGTTCCACACCGTCTCGGCCCCACCATCATCCCCACCGTGTCGCTGCCGGCGACGTCTCAGCTCCCTCTGAGCCCATCTTCCCAGCTTACAGCTGGTCAGAGGTCTCCAATTAGACGTGCTCGGGAACGTTCCGGCAGTCCCTCCCCTCGCGGGGCTCGCCCCCGTCGGGAGTCTCGATCCAGATCTCGATCGCCTCGCCGGAGAAGGGGTAGGCGCTATCAGGACACATCTGGGGTGGCTGAGCTCACCTCCAAGATGTCGCAGTTTATGGAGCTCATGATGGGACAATAATCCTTCCTCATGACCCTAGCGAATGTGGCGCCTCGGGCCCCAGAGATGGTAACAGGACCCAGCACTAGTCAGCCGATGGTTCCTCCACCAGTGCCCCAGGAAGTAGAGTGGGACGCCGATGCTGTCTCAAGGGACGCATCTGACGCAGACCCGCTCTTTGAAGACACTGAGGTGGCATCCCAGCACTCTGGGCAGGACGACCCTGAAATGTTGGATACTAATGACCCTATCTGGTCAGTGGTGGAGAGGGCAGCCCGTCACTTGGGCGTGGACTGGCCTGCGTTAGAGCCAACACGGCGCTCTCTATTTGAGTTGCCATCGGCTCCGCCACTTCAGTCCAGGATGCTCCCGGCATTCCCGGATTTTATTAAGGAGGTGCAGTCCACCTGGGGAGCTCCGGCCTCCGCCCCTGCGACTTCTCGCAAGGCTTCGGCTTTCACCATGCACGGGGCGAGCGAAGCTGGGTTAGCGTCTTTTCCACCAGTGGGCGCCGCGTTCGCCGCGCTAGTAAAGGCGGCGACATTATCGGGGCTGGCTAAGGACCCTTCCTGCCCTAACAGGCAGTGTAGGACTACGGAGGCCCACCTAAAAAAGGGTTATGCCGCGGCTACAGAGGCAGTTAGACTGTCTAACGTGGCCAGCCTCCTGACAGTCTACCAGGCGGCGCTGATTCGCGACCTGCCTGAGTCCCCATCCGTCGGACTTAGAACCGAGCTGGGTGCAGTTGCGCAGCTTTTGGTTAAGCTGGCTCAGCTGAATGTGCGAGCACAGGGCAGGAGCATTGCTTCCCTTGTGGTGGCAAGGAGGCAGCTCTGGCTCTCTCAGGCCAGGGTACAGGAGCCTGATAAGGCCCCGTTGCTAGATGCTCCTATATCACCGGGGCACACGTTTGGCCCAGCGGTGGAGGAGATGCTGCAACGCTCCGTCAAGGCGCGTGAGGCGTCGAAGCAGTTGGCTAAGATGTGGCCAAGCAAGCCTTTCCAGCCAAGGCAGCCGCAGGAGCGCCAATGGCGCAGGGCGCCGCCGCAGCAGCAAGCGCACCCACAGGGCAGTAAAACCGTCCCTTTGGGGGTTTAAGCACGCAGCCAACCCGCGTTTGCAAGACCGCAGCGCGGAGGGTGGCGCCCCAGAGGAGGTAGCAGACCACGCCCTCGTGGCTCTGGTCAGGCCCCTCGTGAGCGAGCGCAGCCTAAGCAGCCCTGAGAAACCCCGGCAGCCGTTAACCCACCCCTAAACTGTTCCACAGCTCCTATTCTGGCAACAATGCACCAATGACATCTGGGTGCGCAAAACTATACTCACCGGGTACACCCTTCAATTCCGGTTAACCCCCCCCCCCCCCTTCAGGGGAGTGGTGGTAACTGCAGTGAAGGACTCGGTTCAGTCCTCAGCTCTAAATGCAGAAATACAGGCATTGCTCAAGAAGCGTGCCATTCAACTAGTAGACCCTGCTCTGACCGACCAGGGGTTCTACTCCAAGTACTTCCTAGTGCCAAAAAAGGACGGCGGGCTCCGCCCTATTTTAGATCTGCGACTACTGAACAAATACCTATGGGTGTTGTCGTTCAAGATGCTTACGCACAGGCACATTGTCCAGTCTGTCCGGCAAGGCAACTGGTTTACCACCGTAGACCTCACAGATGCATACTTTAACGTTCCCATCTGTCCAGGTCACAGGAAGTACCTACGTTTCGCATTTCAGAGCAGGGTCTACGAGTTTTGTGTCCTGCCATTCGGCCTGTCTCTAGCTCCTCTAACCTTTTCGAAGTGTATGGACGCCATTTTAGCCCCATTGCGGGCTCAAGGTATCCGACTGCTGAACTATCTGGACGACTGGCTCGTCTGCGCGCAGTCAAAGGAGCAGTTGGCACAGCACACAGTGATGGTTACAGACCATCTTCAGCGGCTAGGTCTGAAGGTCAATTCAGAAAAGAGCCGCCTTGTGCCGAGCCAACAGACCGAATTCTTGGGTCTGCATCTGGACTCTGTGTCCATGGAAGCGACCCTGTCGACACAAAGAGTTGCCTCACTGGAGCGGTGTCTCTCCCTATTCAGGTTGAGAGAAACAGTCAGCATGGAGCTCTGTCAGCGCATGCTGGGGTTGATGGCTGCCGCCTCGCAAGCCCTTCCTTTGGGCTTACTACACCAGAGACCTCTGCAGGCCTGGTTCAATGCCTTCGCGTTGCATCCGCAGAGAGACAAACACCGCAGGTTGAGGGTATCCCGAACCTGCTGGGAAGCACTGCGCTGGTGGAAAGTTCCGTCGAACATCCGCCAGGGCGTATGCTTGGGTCCCATCTTCCGAAGGGAGGTTATTACGACCGACGCTTCCAACCAGGGTTGGGGAGCAGTCTGGAACGGGTCGGGGACTCGCGGAGTGTGGTCAGGACCCTGGAGGTCGGCCCACATCAATACTTTGGAACTTCTTGCCAGTGCTTCTAGGCAAGCACGTGTTAGTGCGGTCCGACAACACCACGGTAGTGGTGTATATCAACCGCCAGGGTGGCTTGCGGTCCCCCGGTCTTCACCGGATGGTAACACGGCTATTGCTTTGGGCTCAACCGCGTTTAGCCTCTCTGCGGGCGGTTCACCTACCGGGCAGAGTCAATTACGCAGCGGATCTCCTGTCCAGAGGAGGTCCTCTTGCAGGCGAATGGCGTCTTCACCCTCGGGTGGTGGAGCGCATTTGGGACTGGTTCGGCACAGCGCAAGTCGATCTCTTCGCTTCGCGAGAGACCACGCACTGCCCCCTATGGTTCTCGGTGAAGGACCTCGACAGCCCCCTAGGAGTCGATGCACTGGCTAACGAATGGCCGCCAGGGCTCCTGTATGCATTTCCACCGATTTCGATGCTCCCCGCCTTCTTGGAGAAGGTCAGGGTAGAGCAATCGACAGTGATCCTGATCGCTCCTCGGTGGCCTCGGAGGATATGGTTCCCGAGTCTAGTGCAGTTGTTGCACTGTCGCCCGAGGGAGCTCCCTCTGCGAGCGGACCTGTTGTCCCAAGCCCAAGGAGGGCTATGGCACCCGAAACCCAAGCTCATGCAGCTATGGGCTTGGCCCCTGAGCGGGAGCGCCTGTCAGCCTTAGGGCTTTCAACGGCGGTTATATCCACCATTCAGAGTGCGAGAGCGCCCTCTACTCGGTCGCAATATGCGTATAAGTGGCAATTATTTCAGAGTTGGTGTCTGGCTGAGGGCCATGACCCGGTCTCCTGCCCTATGGCAGTGATATTACAGTTTCTGCAGAAGCTGTTAGATGAGGGTAAGTCTCCCTCTACACTTAAAGTGTATTTGGCCGCTATTTCGGCTTGCCATGTACGCATTGACGGGTTATCACCTGGTTGCCATTTCCTGGCATCTCAGTTCCTAAAGGGCGCAAGACGCTTGCGGCCTCCAAGGTCGACCAGTTTACCGTCATGGAGCCCTGATGTGGTGCTAGAAGCCCTTTCCAAGGCACCGTTCGAGCCTCTCCACAGTGTGGATATGAAGTTCGTGTCTATTAAGACTGCGTTTTTGCTGTCAGTGGTATCAGCAAAACGTGTGGGCGAGTTACATGCACTTTCGGTGCATCCATCATGTACTCGTTTCGCAGGAGACGGTTCTAAGGTCTCCATGCGTCCAAATCCGGCCTTTTTACCTAAGGTCATATCCCCGTTTCACATGAACCAACCAGTCGAGTTGATGGCGTTCCATCCTCCTCCTTTTTCTTCCCCAGAGGAAGAGCGGTTACACACGCTCTGCCCTGTGCGGGCATTGAGGTGTTATATTGATCGCACAAAGACTGTGAGGCAAACAGAACAGCTGTTCATATGCCATGGTTCTAAAACTTTGGGTCAGCCGTTGTCTAAGCAACGCCTTTCTCATTGGATAGTGGATGCTATTCAGTTAGCATATGATTCTATGGGCCTTCCGCCACCAGGGCAGTTGAAGGCACATTCCACTAGGGGTATGGCAACATCCTGGGCCCTCTTTAGAGGGGTGCCGATGTCTGACATTTGCGCTGCAGCCAGTTGGGTTACACCGCATACATTTATGAGGTTCTACCGGTTAAATGTACTGGAATCCTCTGCTCTGTCATTTGGAGCATCTGTGTTGCACTCTATGACGCCTCAGGTTGTGGACGTCTAGAGTGGTTGACAATATGGTGTGACTATTCCACCTTGGGACAGGTGTCATTGCGAGCATAGACGCTGAGGCGCAGCTCCGCATATGTGTAGATGTACTGCCTACGCAGTTGCGTTATGACGTAAGGCTGTCCTACTGCCGAGAATCCTCCCTCGCGACGGCTTGGGTACACTGTTCCCATACCTTGATGGTTATTTTCGACTTGAAAGGGAACGATAGGTTGCGGATGCAACCCCGGTTCCCAGAAAGAGAAAATAACCATCAAGCCGCCAGGTCGCTCTGGAGGCCTTCACGGCCTGAAGGGCAAAAGAGGAAGTGACTCTCCACGCGCTGCGTATAGTAAGCTCCCTGGGGGGCGGGCTTACACGGCAGCTTGCGCGGAGGCCTATCGGCAGCTTTGACATAAAGCTCAGCCAATCCCTACTGCCTGACGGCAATGTCCCATACCTTGATGGTTATTTTCTCTTTCAGGGAACCGGGGTTGCATCCGCAACTTATCGTTTCGATCCCTCTTGTGAGATTGGCGAGCGGCCATTACTCTTTTCTACTACATGAGGCCTCGTGTAGTTGCAGATACCGTGTGGAGAGCTGTTCTGGTGCTGTAAGGAGACCCCACGGGCCTAGCAGCTCGGCTGAATCGGCTGCATACCCCGGCATCCACCGCGGTTCTCCCGCCGACCTTCAGGCTTGGAACAGCGCCTACCCGGCCCCGATTGTCTTGGCACCGGTGTAACCACCTACGTGCCGACCGCGCCCACCATCGGCACCGACTGTCTCGGCACCGAGTGTTCGGCACCGACAGCGTTCTCCTCGGCGCCGATCCCGCCTAGTCGCCATGTCAGTGCAGTCAACTGAGTCCTCCGCTGGTTTCCACCAGGGCGACCAGTGCGCGACGAAGCTGCCCAGTCAGGATGAGCACCGGTCCTGCGCCAGATGCTTAGGGGCAGACCATGCGGTCAAAGCACTGGCAGGTTGGACTGCTCTCCATGCAGGAAGTTGGACTGCTCTCCATGCAGGAAGTTCTCCAAAAGAACTGAACGCAGGAGAGCAGCCCCAACCAAAGCAGAGTATCTCTCCCCAAGCCATGGGAGAATGAGGTCAGTGGTTCAGGGTCCTCCGCAGAGGTCCTCTAGGACCCCACGTCGGATTAGAACTCATGACCCCTTGGGTTACATTTATTTATTACACAAATAATATTATCTCTACATCTGTGAATAACTTATTTTAACATGCTTATGTGTTTTAGTGGTGGGATTTAATTTACCAGCATCAGCCAAATCAATATTGTTGTGCTACATGTATTCATTTATAGCAATATTTATTCAAACATTTTAATAATTTCTATATTTAAAAAAGTATGTATTTCTACGTGTATTTGTTTACATTTGCATTCATGTATTTATTCATTTATAAAATCGTGCTGTGTTTTGTACTTGCTCTTATTAGAACTGAAGTCACTGAGCCCGATCTTGGATAGATTTGCGCACCAATTAAACGGCCGTTATGTGCAAATGCGCATAATTTTCTATATTCGAAACGTCCTTTTGCGCATCACAATCCATTCTGCGCTGTGCAGAAATAAAATGTATGCATCGCACAATATGGGGGGAGTGGCCGACAATATGTGTGATCCTGCTATTTTCAAAAGTATGTGCCAAGCACAAAACCAGTTTTGCGAGGCATAGAATAACGCTTTTAAAAAGCAAGCGTTAACTCCGCGCACATCCCCCCAGGACTCACACAAGCACGGAACAGCAGGAGCTTTCCAAGGTACCGCTATGGGAAACACCCCGCGAGCGCACAAGACTCCGTCCACATCTACAGTGGGACTATTATATGGTGATTATAGGACAGGAATTCAAAAGAACGATTGTGATAATTGCTTCACTGTTTAAAAAAAAAACATGTTTAAAAAACAATCTGCAGGAAGCTGCTATCTCGACCGCTCTTTCAGACTGAAACATTAGGCTACTATTTACTTTTCTAAGCAAGCATTCTTGGTGCTGCAAGAATAGCTCCCAAAACAGAATGGAGAGTACAGTACGGTATGTGACATAGACCGAGCTGGCAAATACAAAACAACTGTCTGGAGAAGGAGCGGGCTCTGGAGGCAGGGGAGCATAGCGGAGGTAGAGCCAGTCTTCTAGTGCAGGTGGAGTGGAGAGGTCGAGTGGGGGTGTAGGGAGAGATGAGGGTCTGGAGGTAGCTGGGTGCAGTCTGGTCAAGGCATCTGTAGGCTAGTACAAGAGTCTTGAACTGGATGCGAGCGGTGATCGGGAGCCAGTGGAGCGAGCGGGAGTAGTGGAGTAGCGTGGGCGAAGCGAGGCAGAGAGAACACCAGGCGGGGAGCAGAGTTCTGGATGAGCTGGAGCGGACGGGTGGCGGACGCAGGGAGGCTGGCCAGGAGGGAGTTGCAGTAGTCTAGGCGGGAGAGTACCAGGGCCTGGACCAGGAGCTGGGTAGCATAGTTGGTGAGGAAGGGTCGGATTCTTCGGATGTTGCTCAGGAAAAATCGGCAAGTGCAGCCAGAGTGGAGATGTGCTGGGAATAAGAGAGGCAGGGGTCCAGGGTGACTCCAAGGTTCTTAGCTGAGGAAGAGGGAGAGAGTGTGGTAGATTCCAGAGGAACAGAGATGGAGAGATCAGAGGAGGGGGAGGAGGAGGGAAAGAAAAGGAGGTCAGATTTAGAGAGGTTGAGTTTGAGGTGATGCAAGTGCATCCAGGAGGAAATAGCAGACAGACAGGTAGAGATACGGGAGGAGATGGTGGAGTCAGAGGTGGGGAAGGAGAGGAAAATCTGAGCATCATCAGCATAGAAATGGTATGAGAAACCATAGGATGCGATGAGGGGGCCCAGGGAGCGGGTGTAGAGAGAGAACAGGAGAGGACCCAAGACTGACCCTTGGGGGACTCCAGTTAAGAGAGGGTGAGGTGTGGCGGTTGCTCCACGCCAGGTTACCTGGTAAGTGCGGTTGGAGAGGTAGGAGGAGAACCAGGCCAGAGCAGTGCCAGAGATCCCCAGGTCAGCGAGAGATGATAGTAGAATAGAGTGATCAACAGTGTCAAAGGCAGCCGAGAGGTCGAGGAGAATTAGGACAGAGGAGAGAGAGGCAGCTCGGGCACACTTAAGTGAGTTGGTGACAGACAGGAGGGCGGTTTCAGTGGAGTGAGCAGAGCGGAAGCCAGATTGGAGAGGGTCAAGCAGAGAGTGGTTGGACAGGAAAGCAGAGAGCTAGCGGTGTACAGTCCGCTCGAGGGTTTTGGAGAGGAAGGGTAGGAGGGAGACAGGACGGTAGCTCTGGAGGGAGGTGGGGTCGAGGGTAGGTTTTTTGAGGAGGGGAGTGATAGAGGCTTTTTTGAAGGCAGAGGGAAAGACACCAGAAAGTAGAGAGGTGTTGAGGAGGGAGGAGATGAAGAGGAGTAGAGTAGGAGCAGCAGCTTGAAAGAGGTGAGTGGGGAGGGGGTCCAAGGTACACGTGGTGGGTTTGTGACCCTGGAGCAGGGAGGAGAGGTCAGAGTCTGAGAGGGGCAAGAAGGTGGAGAAGGGGGGTGAGTTAGTAGGGGTTGCAGTGGGTGTAGGAGTTGGAGCGGGAGAGGGTGCGGGGGAGGGAGAGGTGTTAAAGAGTTTGCGGATATCTGAGATTTTAGAAGAGAAGAAGGAGGCAAAGTCATCAGGGGAGATAGAGGAGGGAGGAGGAGGGGGGGAGGGTTTAGGAGGGAGGAGAAGGTAGAGAATAGTTTACGTGGGTTGTTAGTGGAGGCTTGGATTACAGATTGGAAATAAGCACATTTAGCAGAGGAGAGAGTAGAGGAGAAGGAGGAGAGGAGAGTGCGGTAAAGGTCTAGGGCAGCAGGGAGTTTGGTTCTCTTCCATTTCTTTTCAGCAGATCGCAGTGTGATTCTTGCCGAGCGGAGCGCAGAGGAGAGCCAGGGATGGGGAGGGGAGGGGCGAGCAGGACGGGAGGTGAGGGGACAGAGGGAGTCGAGGGAGGAGGTGAGTGAGGAGAAGAGGGTGGAGGTAGCAGAGTCTACGGAGAGTTGTGAAAAGGAGTCGATAGGAGGGAGGTGAGAGAGAGCAGTGGAGGCAAGGACAGAGGGGGAGAGAGAGCGGAGGTTACGGCGAGAGGTGACAGTGGGGGTAGGAGGAGCAGGGAGAGGGGGGAGAGACAGAGAAAAAGAGATGAAATAGTGATCATAGAGGTCCAGGGGGGTGACAGAGAGGGTGGAGGGGCAGCAGGCCCTGGAGAAGGTGAGGTCCAGTTGACGGCCAGCTTTGTGGGTAGGAGGGGACGGAGAGAGACAGAAGTCGAAGGAGTGCAGGAGAGGGAGGAATCCAGCAGAGTGGCTGGGGTTGGAGAGATGGATGTTGAAGTCACCCAACAGGACAGTCGGGGTAGACAGAGAGGGGAGGGAGGAGAGTAGATAGTCGAGTTCATCCAGAAAGTGAGTGAGAGGCCCAGGGGGGCGGTACAGAACAACGAGCAGGAGTTGACAGGGAAAGGTTAGTTGGACTGCATGAAATTCAAAGGTATTGACAGAGAGCGAGATGAGATCGGAGGGGACAGAAAAGAGTAAGGAGGGAGAGAGGAGAAGACCCGTCCCACCTCCCCGTCCAGTGAGACGCGGGGTATGGGTCAGGACGTAGAGAGAGGACAGGGCAGCAGGAGTAACAGTGTTATCAGGGGACAACCAGGTTTCAGTGAGAGCAAGGAAATCGAGCGAGAGGTGGGAGGCAAAGGCAGATATGAAATCAGCTTTGTTAGCAGAAGAGTGACAGTTCCAGAGTGCACCAGAGAGTGTGCGGGAGGGGGGGAGAGGCAGAGAAATGAGGTTAGAGGGGTTGGAGGAGCAGCA